>NC_141005.1:35675036-35687586 GCF_052327205.1 Somniosus microcephalus | reverse complement strand
CCACTCTCTCTCTCTCCCCCCACTCTCTCTCTCTCCCCCCCACTCTCTCTCTCTCTCCCCCCCCACTCTCCTCTCTCTCCCCCCCACTCTCTCTCTCTCTCCCCCCCACTCTCTCTCTCTCTCCCCCCCCACTCTCTCTCTCTCTCTCCCCCCACTCTCTCTCTCTCTCCCCCCCAGCTCTCTCTCTCTCTCCCCCCCAGTCTCTCTCTCTCTCTCCCCCCCAGTCTCTCTCTCTCTCCCCCCCAGTCTCTCTCTCTCTCCCCCCCGTCTCTCTCTCTCTCCCCCCCAGTCTCTCTCTCTCCCCCCCCAGTCTCTCTCTCTCTCCCCCCCAGTCTCTCTCTCTCTCCCCCCCAGTCTCTCTCTCTCCCCCCCAGTCTCTCTCTCTCTCCCCCCCAGTCTCTCTCTCTCTCCCCCCCCAGTCTCTCTCTCTCCCCCCAGTCTCTCTCTCTCTCCCCCCCAGTCTCTCTCTCCCCCCCCCAGTCTCTCTCTCTCTCCCCCCCAGTCTCTCTCTCCCCCCCCAGTCTCTCTCTCTCTCTCCCCGTCTCTCTCCCCCCCGTCTCTCTCTCTCTCTCCCCCCCAGTCTCTCTCCCCGCCAGTCTCTCTCCCCCCCCCAGTCTCTCTCTCTCTCCCCCCCACTCTCTCTCTCTCTCCCCCCCACTCTCTCTCTCTCTCCCCCCCACTCTCTCTCCCCCCCACTCTCTCTCTCTCCCCCCCACTCTCTCTCTCTCCCCCCCACTCTCTCTCTCTCTCCCCCCCACTCTCTCTCTCTCTCTCCCCCCCACTCTCTCTCTCTCTCCCCCCACTCTCTCTCTCTCTCCCCCCCACTCTCTCTCTCTCTCCCCCCCCAGTCTCTCTCTCTCTCCCCCCCAGTCTCTCTCTCTCTCTCCCCCCTAGTCTCTCTCTCTCTCCCCCCAGTCTCTCTCCCTCCAGTCTCTCTCTCTCTCTCCCCCCCCCAGTCTCTCTCTCTCTCTCCCCCCCAGTCTCTCTCTCCCCCCCAGTCTCTCTCTCTCTCCCCCCCAGTCTCTCTCTCTCTCTCCCCCCCAGTCTCTCTCTCCCCCCCCAGTCTCTCTCTCTCTCCCCCCCAGTCTCTCTCTCTCTACCCCCCAGTCTCTCTCTCTCTCCCCCCCCCAGTCTCTCTCTCTCTCCCCCCCAGTCTCTCTCTCTCTCCCCCGCAGTCTCTCTCTCTCCCCCCAGTCTCTCTCTCTCTCTCCCCCCCCAGTCTCTCTCTCTCTCCCCCCCAGTCTCTCTCTCTCTCTCCCCCCCCAGTCTCTCTCTCTCTCTCCCCCCCAGTCTCTCTCTCTCTCTCCCCCCCCCAAGTCTCTCTCTCTCTCCCCCCCAGTCTCTCTCTCTCTCCCCCCAGTCTCTCTCTCCCCCCAGTCTCTCTCTCTCTCCCCCAGTCTCTCTCTCTCTCCCCCCCAGTCTCTCTCTCTCTCCCCCCCAGTCTCTCTCTCTCTCCCCCCCAGTCTCTCTCTCTCTCCCCCCCAGTCTCTCTCTCTCTCCCCCCCAGTCTCTCTCTCTCTCTCTCCCCCCCAGTCTCTCTCTCTCTCTCTCCCCCCCCGTCTCTCTCTCTCTCTCCCCCCCCAGTCTCTCTCTCTCTCCCCCCCAGTCTCTCTCTCTCTCCCCCCCCAGTCTCTCTCTCTCCCCCCAGTCTCTCTCTCTCTCTCCCCCCCCGTCTCTCTCTCTCTCTCCCCCCCAGTCTCTCTCTCTCTCTCTCCCCCCCGTCTCTCTCTCCCCCCAGTCTCTCTCTCTCTCCCCCCCAGTCTCTCTCTCTCTCCCCCCCAGTCTCTCTCTCTCTCTCCCCCCCAGTCTCTCTCTCTCTCTCCCCCCCAGTCTCTCTCTCCCCCCCCAGTCTCTCTCTCTCTCTCCCCCCCCCAGTCTCTCTCTCTCTACCCCCCCAGTCTCTCTCTCTCTCCCCCCAGTCTCTCTCTCCCCCCCCAGTCTCTCTCTCTCTCTCCCCCCCCCAGTCTCTCTCTCTCTCCCCCCCAGTCTCTCTCTCTCTCCCCCCCAGTCCTCTCTCTCCCCCCCAGTCTCTCTCTCCCCCCAGTCTCTCTCTCTCCCCCCCAGTCTCTCTCTCCCCCCCAGTCTCTCTCTCTCTCCCCCCCAGTCTCTCTCTCTCTCTCTCCCCCCCAGTCTCTCTCTCTCTCTCTCCCCCCCGTCTCTCTCTCCCCCCCCAGTCTCTCTCTCTCTCCCCCCCAGTCTCTCTCTCTCTCCCCCCCAGTCTCTCTCTCTCTCCCCCCCCCAGTCTCTCTCTCTCTCTCCCCCCCAGTCTCTCTCTCTCCCCCCAGTCTCTCTCTCTCTCTCCCCCCCCAGTCTCTCTCTCTCTCTCCCCCCCAGTCTCTCTCTCTCTCTCCCCCCCCAGTCTCTCTCTCTCTCTCCCCCCCCAGTCTCTCTCTCTCTCCCCCCCAGTCTCTCTCTCTCTCTCTCCCCCCAGTCTCTCTCTCTCCCCCCCAGTCTCTCTCTCTCCCCCCCAGTCTCTCTCTCTCTCCCCAGTCTCTCTCTCTCTCCCCCAGTCTCTCTCTCTCTCCCCCCCAGTCTCTCTCTCTCTCCCCCCCAGTCTCTCTCTCTCCCCCCCAGTCTCTCTCTCTCTCTCCCCCCCGTCTCTCTCTCTCTCCCCCCCCAGTCTCTCTCTCTCTCCCCCCCAGTCTCTCTCTCTCTCTCCCCCCCCAGTCTCTCTCTCTCTCTCCCCCCCCAGTCTCTCTCTCTCTCTCCCCCCCCAGTCTCTCTCTCTCTCCCCCCCAGTCTCTCTCTCTCTCCCCCCCCAGTCTCTCTCTCTCTCCCCCCCCAGTCTCTCTCTCTCTCCCCCCAGTCTCTCTCTCTCTCCCCCCCAGTCTCTCTCTCTCTCCCCCCCAGTCTCTCTCTCTCTCCCCCCCAGTCTCTCTCTCTCTCTCTCCCCCCCAGTCTCTCTCTCTCTCTCTCTCCCCCAGTCTCTCTCTCTCTCTCTCCCCCCCAGTCTCTCTCTCTCTCTCCCCCCAGTCTCTCTCTCTCTCCCCCCCAGTCTCTCTCTCTCTCCCCCCCCGTCTCTCTCTCTCTCCCCCCCCCCCCAGTCTCTCTCTCTCTCTCCCCCCCAGTCTCTCTCTCTCTCCCCCCCCAGTCTCTCTCTCTCTCTCCCCCCCAGTCTCTCTCTCTCTCTCCCCCAGTCTCTCTCTCTCTCTCCCCCAGTCTCTCTCTCCCCTCCAGTCTTTCTCTCTCTCCCCAACTCTCTCCTTCTCCCCCCAGTCTCTCTCTCTCTCTCTCTCTCTCCCCCACTCTCTCCCTCTCCCTCCACACTCTCCCAAGTCTCTCTCTCTCCCCATCTCTCCCCTCAGTCTCTCTCTCTCTCCCCCCTACCCCCTGGTCTCTCTCTCCCCCCGTCGCTCTCTCGCTCTCTCTCTCCATCTCCCCAGTCCAATTCCAATTCCAATTCCAATTAAAATGCTTTATTGGCATGAAAGTTTACAGAGAACCATATTGCCAAAGCTTACATAGCAAAAAGGTACAGTTTTCCAACATTCTGTAGGTGTCAATCGATTTGACATTTGTTGGGTACATACAATATTACTTTTAAACAATATTAATTTTAAACAGTCTTTGTACTTCATTTGGTACGTTCAATATTAATTTTAAACAGTCTTAATTTTAAACAGTCCTCAGGTTGTGACATGTTGTTACATATTTGGCCCCAAGGTATGGTCTGTCTCCTTCTCCTAGGACTAATCTCAATTTTGACAGATCATCCAATTCCTTGAAATCTGGGTTGTTTGGCTTAGCTTGTTGAATAATATGTTTCTTGATGTGTTGAATTTTTCGCATTTTAGGAGGAAATGCATTTCTGTTTCAACCTCGCCAGCCAGACATTGATCGCATATTCTATTCTCTCTAGGCTGCCAGGATTTCTTGTATCTGTCTCTCTCTCTCTCCCCAGTCTCTCTCAATTCACAATTCACAATTCAAATCGCTTTATTGGCATGATAAGGTACATCTTATGTTGCCAAAGCATCAAAATACATTTATGGTTGAACACATAAACGTGGTTCTATTCATACAGTTTATAAATATACATTCGCCTTGTTTGTATATATTCTTGTCTTAGTTTACTGGTTGTCCCTCTGTTCATGGCAAGCTGTAACATAGTGTGCCGCCAGTGTTACACAGCTTCTCTCCTCCCCCAGTAGGAAAGGGAGTTTTTGGTTGTCATTCAGATTTCTGAATTCAGGGCATATTTGGGAGAATTTTTGGTAAAAATTCTCCCTGATGTCCTGATATTTTCCACAGGCTGTGAGGAAGTGCATCTCTGTCTCAACTACTCCCAGACTGCAGTGAGAGCATATCCTGTCTTCTCTTGGCAGCCTGGTTTGCCTGTGTCTGCCTTTTTCGATCGCTAGGCTATGTTCGCTAAGTCTGTACCTTGTCAAGGTTCTTCTCAGTTTGTTATCCCTTACCATGGTCAGGTAATCAGCTATGTTGTATTGTCTGTTTAGGGCCAAGTAGCAATTGAGTTTGCTTTGAGTTTTTGTTGTTTCTGCCCAATATGTCAGATATTTTTCCTTTTGCTTAGCGACGATTGTGTTGGGTCGAATTCTTTGTGTTACCCTGTCACTGTCCTGGGACTGGTTATTGTTAGTGTTGTTAGTAGTTACTTCACTGAGTCCCAGGACTAGTTGACTGAGGGTATTTTTCTTTATGGTCAGCTCTTGGCATTTCAGGGCGTCGTAGTGATAGCATTGGGGGTTGCTCATTTGTAGGTGATTCCAAAATTTGGTGGCTCTTTTTTGGATAGTGATTATTAATGGATATTGGCCTAGTTCCGCCCTGCATGCATTGTTTACTGTTTTCCTTTGAGTCCGGAGGATACTTTTACAGAATTCTGCATGTCGGATCTCAATTGGGTGTTTGTCCCATTTTGCAAATTCTTGTTGTGTTAGCGGTCCCCATACCTCACTACCATAGAGTGCAATTGGTTCAATTACTGATTTGAAAATTTTGAGCCAAATGCTAATTGGGATTTCTATTTGGATTGATTTTTTGATGGCATAGAAAGCCCTTCTTGCTTTCTCTTTCAGTTCATTCACAGCCAGTTTGAAGTTTCCCGTAGAACTGATTTTTAAGCCCAAGTATGTGTAGTGAGTGGTTTGTTCAATTTTGGTTGTTCCTACTGTGAAATTTATTTTGGGTCCCTGATGTTTGGATCTTTGCTGGAACACAAGGACTTTGGTTTTTTGGGGATTTATTGTCAGGGCCCAAGTCTGGCAGTACGACTCCAGCAGGTCCAGGTTCTGCTGTAGACCCTCCTTAGTTGGTGACAGCAGAACCAGGTCGTCTGCATAGAGGAGGAATTTAACCTTGGATTCATATAGGGTGAGGCCAGGTGCTGTAGATTGTTCAAGTAGTTTTGCCAATCCATTAATGTAAATATTAAAGAGTGTCGGTGAGATTGGCGAGCCCTGCGTCACCCCCCGCCCCTGTGGGAAGTATTTTGTTTGTTTGTCTCCAATTTTAACTGCACATTTATTGTTTGTATACATTGATTTAATTACATCATATGTTTTCCCTCCTACCCCGCTTTCGATAAGTTTCAGGAATAAACCGTCATGCCAGATGGAGTCGAAAGCCTTCTGGAAATCTACAAAGCATGCGTAGATTTTGCTTTTGTTATGGTGAACGTGTTTGTCAATTAGGGTCTGTAGGGTGAAGATATGATCGGATGTTCTATAGTTTGGCAGGAATCCAATTTGGCTTTCCTCTCTCTCTCTCCCCATTCTCTCTCTCCTCTCTCTCCCCCCGTCTCTCTACTCTCTCTCTTTCTCTCCCCCATCTCTCTCTCCCCCCAGTCTCTCTCGCTCTCTCTCTCCCCCCGTCTCTCTCGCTCTCCCCCCAGTCTCTCTCGCTCTCTCTCCCCCCCCAGTCTCTCTCGCTCTCTCTCTCCTTCCCCCCACCAGTCTCTCTCGCTCTCTCTCTCCCCCCAGTCTCTCTCGCTCTCTCTTCCCCCCCCAGTCGCTCTCTCTCTCTGTCTCCCAGTCTCTTTATCTCTCTCTCCCCAGTCTCGCTCTCCCTTCCCGTCTCTCTCTCGCTCTCTCTCTCTCTCCCGTCTCTCTCCTCCAGTCTCTCTCCCTCCCTCCCCCCGTCTCTCTCTCCCCCAGTCTCTCTCTCTCTCTCTGTCTCTCTCTCTCTCCCCCCCAGTCTCTCTCTCCCCCCCCCAGTCTCTCTCTCTCTCCCCCCCAGTCTCTCTCTCTCTCCCCCCCCAGTCTCTCTCTCTCTCCCCCCCAGTCTCTCTCTCTCTCCCCCCCCAGTCTCTCTCTCCCCCAGTCTCTCTCTCTCTCTCCCCCCCAGTCTCTCTCTCTCTCCCCCCAGTCTCTCTCTCTCTCTCCCCCCCCCCCAGTCTCTCTCTCTCTCCTCCCCAGTCTCTCTCTCTCCCCCCCAGTCTCTCTCTCTCTTCCCCCCAGTCTCTCTCTCTCTTCCCCCCAGTCTCTCTCTCCCCCCCCCAATCTCTCTCTCTCTCCCCCAGAGTCTCTCTCTCTCCCCCCCAGTCTCTCTCTCTCTCCCCCCAGTCTCTCTCTCTCCCCCCCGTCTCTCTCTCTCCCCTCCAGTCTCTCTCTCTCTTCCCCCCAGTCTCTCTCTCTCTTCCCCCCAGTCTCTCTCTCCCCCCCCATCTCTCTCTCTCTCCCCCAGAGTCTCTCTCTTCTCCCCCCAGTCACTCTCTCTCTCTGTCTCCCAGTCTCTTTATCTCTCTCTCCCCAGTCTCGCTCTCCCTTCCCGTCTCTCTCTCGCTCTCTCTCTCCCGTCTCTCTCCTCCAGTCTCTCTCCCTCCCCCCCAGTCTCTCTCTCCCCCCCAGTCTCTCTCTCTCTCCCTCAGTCTCTCTCTCTCCCCCTCAGTCTCTCTCTCTCTCCCCCCCAGTCTCTCTCCCCCCCCCCAGTCTCTCTCTCTCTCCCCCCCAGTCTCTCTCTCTCTCCCCCCAGTCTCTCTCTCTCTCCCCCCCCAGTCTCTCTCTCTCTCTCTCTCTCTCTCCCCCCAGTCTCTCTCTCTGCCCCCCCCAGTCTCTCTCCCTCTCTCCCCCCAGTCTCTCTCTCTCCCCCCCCCAGTCTCTCTCTCTCCCCCCGTCTCTCTCTCTCCCCCCCAGTCTCTCTCTCTCTTCCCCCCAGTCTCTCTCTCCCCCCCAGTCTCTCTCTCTCCCCCCCCACCGTCTCTCTCTCCCCCCCCAGTCTCTCTCTCCCCCCCCAGTCTCTCTCTCTCTCTCTCCCCTCCACTCTCTCCCTCTCCCTCCACTCTCTCCCTCCACTCTCTCCCAAGTCTCTCTCTCTCCCCATCTCTCCCCTCAGTCTCTCTCTCTCTCCCCCCCACCCCCTGGTCTCTCTCTCTACCCCCTTCGCTCTCTCGCTCTCTCTCTCCATCTCCCCAGTCTCTCTCCCCAGTCTCTCTCTCCCTTCGCCCATCTCTCTCTCTCCCCAGTCTCTCTCTCCCTTCGCCCATCTCTCTCTCTCTCCCCATTCTCTCTCCTCTCTCTCTCTCCCCCCGTCTCTCTACTCTCTCTCTTTCTCTCCCCCATCTCTCTCTCTACCCAGTCTCTCCCCCCAGTCTCTCTCGCTCTCTCTCTCCCCCCAGTCTCTCTCGCTCTCTCTCCCCCCCCAGTATCTCTCGCTCTCCCCCCAGTCTCTCTCGCTCTCTCTCCCCCCAGTCTCTCTCGCTCTCTCTCCCCCCAGTCTCTCTCGCTCTCTCTCTCCCCCCCAGTCTCTCTCGCTCTCTCTCCCCCCAGTCTCTCTCGCTCTCTCTCTCCCCCCAGTCTCTCTCGCTCTCTCTCTCCCCCAGTCTCTCTCGCTCTCTCTCTCCCCCCAGTCTCTCTCGCTCTCTCTCCCCCCAGTCTCTCTCGCTCTCTCTCCCCCCAGTCTCTCTCGCTCTCTCTCTCCCCCCAGTCCCTCTCGCTCTCTCTCCCCCAGTCTCTCTCGCTCTCTCTCCCCCCAGTCTCTCTCGCTCTCTCTCTCCCCCAGTCTCTCTCGCTCTCTCTCCCCCCAGTCTCTCTCGCTCTCTCTCTCCCCCGTCTCTCTCGCTCTCTCTCCCCCCAGTCTCTCTCGCTCTCTCTCCCCCCAGTCTCTCTCGCTCTCTCTCTCCCCCCAGTCCCTCTCGCTCTCTCTCCCCCCCAGTCTCTCTCGCTCTCTCTCTCCCCCCAGTCTCTCTCGCTCTCTCTCTCCCCCTCTCTCCCCCCAGTCTCTCTCGCTCTCTCTCTCTCCCCCCAGTCTCTCTCGCTCTCCCCCGTCTCTCTCGCTCTCTCTCTCCCCCCAGTCTCTCTCGCTCTCTCTCTCCCCCCAGTCTCTCTCGCTCTCTCTCTCCCCCCAGTCTCTCTCGCTCTCTCTCTCCCCCCAGTCTCTCTCGCTCTCTCTCTCCCCCCCCAGTCTCTCTCGCTCTCTCTCTCCCCCCAGTCTCTCTCGCTCTCTCTCTCCCCCCAGTCTCTCTCGCTCTCTCTCTCCCCCCAGTCTCTCTCGCTCTCTCTCTCCCCGCAGTCTCTCTCGCTCTCTCTCTTCCAACAACATGCCCTCGAAAAAGCCTCGGCACCGCCGGGCACCCCCAGCTAGTATATATATAGATAATTGCTCGTCTGTCTGTCTGTCCTCTATACACTCAAAAGTTATAGAGCGTACCTACACGTGTGTTGCATGAAAAGGTTACGATTCCGGAACGGTCATAAGCATATTTACTTTTCGGTGAGACAAAAATTGTGCCGACGGTATCCAAAAAACGTTCAAAATTCCGCTCATTAGCGGTTGATCAATCCTACAGGGGAATTAGCATTGAGTTACTATGATGTCGAAGAGCTGCTATGATGTCAGAGCAGTTTTTGTGCTGTCATAAAGAAATCAATGCTTTCACTGTGCCCAGCCTACTCAGCTGGGGTGACTCGGGCCGGGCCTCTTCCTCTCTTCTCTATCTCCTTCCCTTCTCTCTCTCCTTCCCTCTCTCCTTCCCTCTCTCTCTCTCTCTCCTTCCCTCTCTCCCCTTCCCTCTCTCTCTCTCTCTCCTTCCCCCTCTCTCTCTCTCTCCTTCCCTCCCTCTCTCTCTCTTTCCCTCCCTCTCTCTCTCTCCTTCCCTCCCTCCCTCTCTCCTTCCTTCCCTCCCTCTCTCCTTCCTTCCCTCCCTCCCTCTCTCTCTCCTTCCTTCCCTCCCTCCCTCTCTCCTTCCCTCCCTCTCTCTCTCTCTCTCCTTCCTTCCCTCCCTCCCTCTCTCCTTCTCTCTCTCTCTCTCCTTCCTTCCCTCCCTCTCTCTCCTTCCTTCCCTCCCTCTCTCTCTCTCCTTCCTTCCCTCCCTCTCTCTCCTTCCTTCCCTCCCTCTCTCTCCTTCCTTCCCTCCCTCCCTCTCTCCTTCCCTCCCTCTCTCTCTCTCTCTCCTTCCTTCCCTCCCTCCCTCTCTCCTTCCCTCCCTCTCTCTCTCTCTCTCCTTCCTTCCCTCCCTCTCTCTCCTTCCTTCCCTCCCTCTCTCTCCTTCCTTCCCTCCCTCTCTCTCTCTCCTTCCTTCCCTCCCTCTCTCTATTTCCTTCCCTCCCTCTCTCTCCTTCCTTCCCTCCCTCTCTCTCCTTCCTTCCCTCCCTCTCTCTCCTTCCTTCCCTCCCTCTCTCTCCTTCCTTCCTTCCCTCTCTCTCTCCTTCCTTCCCTCCCTCTCTCTCCTTCCTTCCCTCCCTCTCTCTCTCTCCTTCCCTCCCTCTCTCTCTCTCCTTCCTTCCCTCCCTCTCTCTCCTTCCTTCCCTCCCTCTCTCTCCTTCCTTCCCTCCCTCTCTCTCCTTCCTTCCCCCTCTCTCTCTCTCTCCTTCCCTCCCTCTCTCTCCTTCCTTCCCTCCCTCCCTCTCTCCTTCCTTCCCTCCCTCTCTCTCCTTCCTTCCCTCCCTCTCTCTCCTTCCTTCCCTCCCTCTCTCTCCTTCCTTCCCTCCCTCTCTCTCCTTCCTTCCCTCTCTCTCCTTCCTTCCCTCCCTCTCTCTCCTTCCTTCCCTCCCTCTCTCTCCTTCCTTCCCTCCCTCTCTCCCCTCCCTCTCTCTCTCTCCTTCCTTCCCTCCCTCTCTCTCCTTCCTTCCCTCCCTCTCTCTCCTTCCTTCCCTCCCTCTCTCTCCTTCCTTCCCTCCCTCTCTCTCCTTCCTTCCCTCCCTCTCTCTCCTTCCTTCCCTCCCTCTCTCCTTCCTTCCTTCCCTCCCTCTCTCTCCTTCCTTCCTTCCCTCCCTCTCTCTCCTTCCTTCCTTCCCTCCCTCTCTCTCCTTCCTTCCCTCCCTCTCCTTCCTTCCTTCCCTCCCTCTCTCTCCTTCCTTCCTTCCCTCCCTCTCTCCTTCCTTCCTTCCCTCCTCTCTCTCCTTCCTTCCTTCCCTCCCTCTCTCTCCTTCCTTCCCTCCCTCTCTCTCCTTCCTTCCCTCCCTCTCTCTCCTTCCTTCCCTCCCTCTCTCTCCTTCCTTCCCTCCCTCTCTCTCCTTCCTTCCCTCCCCCTCTCTCCTTCCTTCCCTCCCCCTCTCTCCTTCCTTCCCTCCCCCTCTCTCCTTCCTTCCCTCCCTCTCTCCTTCCTTCCCTCCCTCTCTCTCCTTCCTTCCCTCCCTCTCTCTCCTTCCTTCCCTCCCTCTCTCTCCTTCCTTCCCTCCCTCTCTCTCCTTCCTTCCCTCCCTCTCTCTCCTTCCTTCCCTCCCCCTCTCTCCTTCCTTCCCTCCCCCTCTCTCCTTCCTTCCCTCCCCCTCTCTCCTTCCTTCCCTCCCCCTCTCTCCTTCCTTCCCTCCCCCTCTCTCCTTCCTTCCCTCCCCCTCTCTCCTTCCTTCCCTCCCTCTCTCTCCTTCCTTCCCTCCCTCTCTCCTTCCTTCCCTCCCTCTCTCTCCTTCCTTCCCTCCCTCTCTCCCCTCCCTCTCTCTCTCTCCTTCCTTCCCTCCCTCTCTCTCCTTCCTTCCCTCCCTCTCTCTCCTTCCTTCCCTCCCTCTCTCTCCTTCCTTCCCTCCCTCTCTCTCCTTCCTTCCCTCCCTCTCTCCTTCCTTCCTTCCCTCCCTCTCTCTCCTTCCTTCCTTCCCTCCCTCTCTCTCCTTCCTTCCTTCCCTCCCTCTCCTCCTTCCTTCCCTCCCTCTCTCTCCTTCCTTCCTTCCCTCCCTCTCTCCTTCCTTCCTTCCCTCCCTCTCTCTCCTTCCTTCCTTCCCTCCCTCTCTCTCCTTCCTTCCCTCCCTCTCTCTCTCCTTCCTTCCCTCCCTCTCTCTCCTTCCCTCCCTCTCTCCTCCTTCCCTCCCTCTCTCTCCTTCCCTCCCTCTCTCTCTCCTTCCTTCCCTCCCTCTCTCTCCTTCCTTCCCTCCCTCTCTCTCCTTCCTTCCTTCCCTCCCTCTCTCTCCTTCCTTCCCTCCCTCTCTCTCCTTCCTTCCCTCCTCTCTCTCCTTCCTTCCCTCCCTCTCTCTCCTTCCTTCCCTCCCTCTCTCTCCTTCCTTCCCTCCCTCTCTCTCCTTCCTTCCCTCCCTCTCTCTCCTTCCTTCCCTCCCTCCCCTCTCTCCTTCCTTCCCTCCCTCTCTCCTTCCTTCCCTCCCTCTCTCCTTCCTTCCCTCCCTCTCTCTCCTTCCTTCCCTCCCTCTCTCTCCTTCCTTCCCTCCCTCTCTCTCCTTCCTTCCCTCCCTCTCCTTCCTTCCCTCCCTCTCTCTCCTTCCTTCCCTCCCTCTCTCTCCTTCCTTCCCTCCCTCTCTCTCCTTCCTTCCCTCCCTCTCTCTCCTTCCTTCCCTCCCTCTCTCTCCTTCCTTCCCTCCCTCTCTCTCCTTCCTTCCCTCCCTCTCTCCTTCCTTCCTCCGTCTCTCTCCTTCCTTCCCTCCCTCTCTCTCCTTCCTTCCCTCCCTCTCTCTCCTTCCTTCCCTCCCTCTCTCTCCTTCCTTCCCTCCCTCTCTCTCCTTCCTTCCCTCCCTCCCTCTCTCCTTCCTTCCCTCCCTCTCTCCTTCCTTCCCTCCCTCTCTCTCCTTCCTTCCCACCCTCTCTCCTTCCTTCCCTCCCTCTCTCTCCTTCCTTCCCTCCCTCTCCTTCCTTCCCTCCCTCTCTCTCCTTCCTCCTTCCCTCCCTCTCCTCCTTCCCTCCCTCTCTCTCCTTCCTCCCTCTCTCTCCTTCCTTCCCTCCCTCTCTCTCCTTCCTTCCCTCCCTCTCTCTCCTTCCTTCCCTCCCTCTCTCTCCTTCCTTCCCTCCCTCTCTCTCCTTCCTTCCCTCCCTCTCTCTCCTTCCTTCCCTCCCTCTCTCTCCTTCCTTCCCTCCCTCTCTCTCCTTCCTTCCCTCCCTCTCTCTCCTTCCTTCCCTCCCTCTCTCTCCTTCCTTCCCTCCCTCTCTCTCCTTCCTTCCCTCCCTCTCTCTCCTTCCTTCCCTCCCTCTCTCCTCCTTCCTTCCCTCTCTCTCTCTCCTTCCTTCCTTCCCTCCCTCTCTCTCCTTCCTTCCCTCCCTCTCCTTCCATCCCTCTCTCCTTCCTTCCCTCCCTCTCCCCTTCCTTCCCTCCCTCTCCCCTTCCTTCCCTCCCTCCTTCCTTCCTTCCTTCCCCTCCTTCCTCCTTCCTTCCCTCCCTCTCTTTCCTTCCTTCCCTCCCTCTCTCCTTCCTTCCTTCCCTCCCTCTCTCCTCCTT
>NC_141005.1:35387536-35672536 GCF_052327205.1 Somniosus microcephalus | reverse complement strand
CTCTCTCTCCTTCCCCCCCTCTCTCTCCTTCCCCCCCTCTCTCTCTCTCCTTCCCCCTCTCTCTCCTTCCCCCTCTCTCTCTCTCTCCTTCCCCCTCTCTCTCTCTCTCCTTCCCCCTCTCTCTCTCTCTCCTTCCCCCTCTCTCTCTCTCCTTCCCCCTCTCTCTCTCCTTCCCCCTCTCTCTCTCTCCTTCCCCCTCTCTCTCTCTCTCCTTCCCCCTCTCTCTCTCTCTCTCTCCTTCCCCCTCTCTCTCTCCTTCCCCCTCTCTCTCTCTCCTTCCCCCTCTCTCTCTCTCCTTCCCCCTCTCTCTCTCTCCTTCCCCCTCTCTCTCTCTCCTTCCCCCTCTCTCCTTCCCCCTCTCTCTCTCTCCTTCCCCCTCTCAGTTCAGTTCAGTTCAGTTCAAATGCTTTATTGGCATGAAAGTTTACAGAGAACCATATTGCCAAAGCTTACATTGCAAAAAGGTACAGTTTTCCAACATTCTGTAGGTGTCAATCGATTTGACATTTGTTGGGTATATACAATATTACTTTTAAACAATATTAATTTTTAAACAGTCTTTCTACTTCATTTGGTACGTTCAATATTAATTTTAAACAGTCTTACTTTTAAACAGTCCTCAGGTTGTGACATGTTGTTACATATTTAGCCCCAAGGTATGGTCTGTCTCCTTCTCCTAGGACTAATCTCAATTTTGACAGATCATCCAATTCCTTGAAATCTGGGGTTGTTTGGCTTAGCTTGTTGAATAATATGTTTCTTGATGTGTTGAATTTTTCGCATTTTAGGAGGAAATGCATTTCTGTTTCAACCTCGCCAGCCAGACATTGATCGCATATTCTATTCTCTCTAGGCTGCCAGGATTTCTTGTATCTGCCTTTTTCAATTTCCAGTTGGTGGTCGCTTAGTCTGTACCTGGTGAGGGTCTGTCTCTGTTTTGTGTCTCTGATGGTCGTGAGGTAGTCTGCCAGTTTATATTCTCTTTTTAGGGCCCGGTAACATTCTAATCTGCTTTGGCTTTCGGTTATTTTGTTCCAATGTTCCAGGTAGGTTTCTTTGCATTTTTTAATGATTTGGTTCACTCGGATTGGTGTTTGGACGGCTGTGTTGGTCTGGGGCTGGTCAGGGTCCGGCTGAGTACTTAGTTTCAGTAGCAGCTGACTCAGGGGACTCTTTTCTGGGTGTAGCTCTTGGGTCTGAAAGGCTTTGAAATGAAGGGTGTCTGGGGAGCTAGATTTGAGGTGATTTAGGAAGTTTAGTGCTCGTTTTTGGATGTTTATTATCAGTGGGTATCTGCCTAGTTCGGCTCTGCATGCATTTGTTGGCGTTTTTCTTTGGGTGCGAAGGATGCTTCGGCAGAATTCTGCATGTAGGGCTTCTATTGTGTGTTTTTCCCATTTGGTGTAGCTTTGGTGATTTAGCGGGCCCCATACTTCACTACCGTACAGTGCAATGGGCAGGATTATGCTGTCAAAAATTTTGAGCCAGATTTTGATTGGGATTTGGATGTTGTAGAATTTTCTTTTTATTGCATATAGGCTCTTCGGGCTTTTTCTTTTAGTGCATTCACTGCTATGCTGAAGCTCCCTGATGCTGTAATAGTTAGACCAAGGTAGGTGTAGCTCATAGTGTGTCCTATAGTGGTATCACTGAGGGTAAACTGGTATTTGTTTTCCTGACATCTGGGTCTTTTCTGAAAAATCATGATGTTGGTTTTCTTTAGATTTACTGTTAGAGCCCAATTTTGGCAGTATTTGTCGAGTAGGTCTAGTTGTTGCTGTAATCCCTGTTCTGTGGGAGACAGCAGAACCAGGTCGTCCGCATAGAACAGGGACTTCACTTCTCCATCCAGGAGACGGAGACCTGGTGACTCGCTTTGCTCCAGCATGTCTGCTAATTCATTTATGTATATGTTGAACAGGGTCGGGCTCAAATTGCAGCCCTGCCGGACGCCTCTTCTCTGGGTGAAGAAATCGGTGCGTTTGTCTCCAATTTTGACCCCGCATTTGTTTTTCAGATACATTGATTTAATAAGGTCATAGACTTTGCCCCCTATTCCACACTGAAGAAGTTTATAATAGAGCCCTTCGTGCCATATAGAGTCAAAGGCTTTCTTGAAGTCGATGAAACAGGCGAATATTTTCCCATTTTTTGTTTGGTGTTTATGTTTTTCAATGAGGGTGTGAAGGGTATAGATATGGTCGGCGGTGCGGTGTTTTGGAAGAAAGCCTATTTGGTTTTTTCTGAGGATATTATGTTTGTTAAGAAAATCAAGTAATCTACTATTTAGAATACTGCAGAATAACTTCCCTAGACAACTGTTGACACAGATGCCGCGGTAGTTATTTGGGTCTGATTTGTTTCCACTTTTATATATGGGGGAGATTAGTCCTTGGCACCAGATATCGGGGAAAACAGCCTGAGCGTAATATGATGTTGAATAGTTTGAGTATCGCACCCTGCATCTCCATATTACTGAACTTTAGCATTTCATTTTTGATGTTGTCTGGGCCACAGGCTTTCTTTAGGTGGAGAGATTTTGTTTTTGTGGCCAGTTCTTTCCATGTGATTGGGGAGTCTAGAGGGTTTTGGTTGTCTTTAATTGTTGCTTCTAATGTGTGGAGTTTTTCTGTGACCTGATGTTGACTTGGGTTTGTTTTGTTTATTGGGATGTCTTTGTAGAGGTTTTCAAAATGTGTTCTCCAGATGTCGCCATCTTGGATTGGTAATGCTTGCAATTGTCCCAGTCTCTCTCTCTCACACTCCCAATCTCTCTCTCTCACACTCCCAATCTCTCCCTCTCACTCCCAATCTCTCTCTCTCTCTATCTCCCCATTCTCTCTCTCTCTCCCCAGTCTCTCTCTCTCACACTCCCAATCTCTCTCTCTCTCTCTATCTCCCCATTCTCTCTCTCTCACTCCCAATCTCTCTCTCTCTCTATCTCCCCATTCTCTCTCTCTCCCCAGTCTCTCTCTCTCACACTCCCAATCTCTCTCTCTCTCACACTCCCAATCTCTCTCTCTCACTCCCAATCTCTCTCTCACACTCCCAATCTCTCTCTCACACACTCCCAATCTCTCTCTCTCTCTCTCTCACTCCCAATCTCTCTCTCTGACACTCCCAATCTCTCTCTCACATTCCCAATCTCTCTCTCTCTCACTCCCAGTCTCTCTCTCTCACACTCCCAATCTCTCTCTCTCACACTCCCAGTCAGTTCAGTTCAGTTCAAATGCTTTATTGGCATGAAAGTTTACAGAGAACCATATTGCCAAAGCTTACATATCAAAAAGGTACAGTTTTCCAACATTCTGTAGGTGTCAATCGATTTGACATTTGTTGGGTATATACAATATTACTTTTAAACAATATTAATTTTAAACAGTCTTTCTACTTCATTTGGTACGTTCAATATTAATTTTAAACAGTCTTACTTTTAAACAGTCCTCAGGTTGTGACATGTTGTTACATATTTAGCCCCAAGGTATGGTCTGTCTCCTTCTCCTAGGACTAATCTCAATTTTGACAGATCATCCAATTCCTTGAAATCTGGGGTTGTTTGGCTTAGCTTGTTGAATAATATGTTTCTTGATGTGTTGAATTTTTCGCATTTTAGGAGGAAATGCATTTCTGTTTCAACCTCGCCAGCCAGACATTGATCGCATATTCTATTCTCTCTAGGCTGCCAGGATTTCTTGTATCTGCCTTTTTCAATTTCCAGTTGGTGGTCGCTTAGTCTGTACCTGGTGAGGGTCTGTCTCTGTTTTGTGTCTCTGATGGTCGTGAGGTAGTCTGCCAGTTTATATTCTCTTTTTAGGGCCCGGTAACATTCTAATCTGCTTTGGCTTTCGGTTATTTTGTTCCAATGTTCCAGGTAGGTTTCTTTGCATTTTTTAATGATTTGGTTCACTCGGATTGGTGTTTGGACGGCTGTGTTGGTCTGGGGCTGGTCAGGGTCCGGCTGAGTACTTAGTTTCAGTAGCAGCTGACTCAGGGGACTCTTTTCTGGGTTTTGCTCTTGGGTCTGAAAGGCTTTGAAATGAAGGGTGTCTGGGGAGCTAGATTTGAGGTGATTTAGGAAGTTTAGTGCTCGTTTTTGGATGTTTATTATCAGTGGGTATCTGCCTAGTTCGGCTCTGCATGCATTTGTTGGCGTTTTTCTTTGGGTGCGAAGGATGCTTCGGCAGAATTCTGCATGTAGGGCTTCTATTGTGTGTTTTTCCCATTTAGTGTAGCTTTGGTGATTTAGCGGGCCCCATACTTCACTACCGTACAGTGCAATGGGCAGGATTATGCTGTCAAAAATTTTGAGCCAGATTTTGATTGGGATTTGGTTGTTGTAGAATTTTCTTTTTATTGCATATAGGGCTCTTCGGGCTTTTTCTTTTAGTGCATTCACTGCTATGCTGAAGCTCCCTGATGCTGTAATAGTTAGACCAAGGTAGGTGTAGCTCATAGTGTGTCCTATAGTGGTATCACTGAGGGTAAACTGGTATTTGTTTTCCTTACATCTGGGTCTTTTCTGGAAAATCATGATGTTGGTTTTCTTTAGATTTACTGTTAGAGCCCAATTTTGGCAGTATTTGTCGAGTAGGTCTAGTTGTTGCTGTAATCCCTGTTCTGTGGGAGACAGCAGAACCAGGTCGTCCGCATAGAACAGGGACTTCACTTCTCCATCCAGGAGACGGAGACCTGGTGACTCGCTTTGCTCCAGCATGTCTGCTAATTCATTTATGTATATGTTGAACAGGGTCGGGCTCAAATTGCAGCCCTGCCGGACGCCTCTTCTCTGGGTGAAGAAATCGGTGCGTTTGTCTCCAATTTTGACCCCGCATTTGTTTTTCAGATACATTGATTTAATAAGGTCATAGACTTTGCCCCCTATTCCACACTGAAGAAGTTTATAATAGAGCCCTTCGTGCCATATAGAGTCAAAGGCTTTCTTGAAGTCGATGAAACAGGCGAATATTTTCCCATTTTTTGTTTGGTGTTTATGTTTTTCGATGAGGGTGTGAAGGGTATAGATATGGTCGGCGGTGCGGTGTTTTGGAAGAAAGCCTATTTGGTTTTTTCTGAGGATATTATGTTTGTTAAGAAAGTCAAGTAATCTACTATTTAGAATACTGCAGAATAACTTCCCTAGACAACTGTTGACACAGATGCCGCGGTAGTTATTTGGGTCTGATTTGTTTCCACTTTTATATATGGGGGAGATTAGTCCTTGGCACCAGATATCGGGAAAACAGCCTGAGCGTAATATGATGTTGAATAGTTTGAGTATCGCACCCTGCATCTCCATATTACTGAACTTTAGCATTTCATTTTTGATGTTGTCTGGGCCACAGGCTTTCTTTAGGTGGAGAGATTTTGTTTTTGTGGCCAGTTCTTTCCATGTGATTGGGGAGTCTAGAGGGTTTTGGTTGTCTTTAATTGTTGCTTCTAATGTGTGGAGTTTTTCTGTGACCTGATGTTGACTTGGGTTTGTTTTGTTTTTTGGGATGTCTTTGTAGAGGTTTTCAAAATGTGTTCTCCAGATGTCGCCATCTTGGATTGGTAATGCTTGCAATTGTGTTGTACTCAGGTTATTCCACATTTCCCAGAATTGTTTTGGATTGGTGGAGTTTTCAATTTCTTCGAGTATTTTGTGGGTATAGTTTTGTGTTTTGTTCCTAATGGTGTGTTTATATCTTTTGAGGGTTTCATTGTATCTAGTACGTAGGTCCGGATTGTTTGGTTGCCGATGCTTTTGGTTTGATATTTTTCTCAGGTCTTTTCTGGCATTTTTGCATTCGTGGTCAAACCATTTCATATTTTTATTTTGTCTTTTTTGATGCTTCCTCTTCTGTTTCACGAGGTCGGCTTTTACAGCTGCCTCATGGAAGATCATGTTTATATCCTCTATGGCCGTGTTTACACCATCTCTGGTGATCTCATATAGATTTTCTTTAAATTTTGAAATTTTACTTGTGAGATCAGGTGAATTTAGTGCTGTGATGAATTTATCTCCACTGTCTGGGGCCCATCTGTATGTTTGGTTTATTTTATGTAGCTTACTGTGTTCCTTTTTTGTGTCTGTAGTTTGGGCAGAAAGTTTAAGGTACACATTTATTTGGTTATGGTCTGAGAGGGGGGATTGCTGCCTGACAGTGAATGCGTTGATATCGCAGGGGTCCAGGTCAGTGATTGTATAGTCCACCACACTAGACCCAAGAGTTGAGGAGTATGTGAGTCTCCCTAGGGAGTCCCCTCTGAACCTACCATTAACTATGTACAGGCCTAAGGCTCGGCAGAGTTGCACTACCTCCCTACCGCTTTTATTTATTTCCCAGTCTCTCTCTCTCACACTCCCAATCTCTCTCTCTCACACTCCCAATCTCTCTCTCTCTCACACTCCCAATCTCTCTCTCTCTCACTCCCAATCTCTCTCTCTCTCTCACACTCCCAATCTCTCTCACACTCCCAATCTCTCTCTCTCTCACACTCCCAATCTCTCTCTCTCTCTCACACTCCCAATCTATCTCTCTCTCTCACACTCCCAATCTCTCTCTCTCTCTCTCACACTCCCAATCTCTCTCTCTCACACTCCCAATCTCTCTCTCTCTCACACTCCCAATCTCTCTCTCTCACACTCCCAATCTCTCTCTCTCACACTCCCAATCTCTCTCTCTCTCACACTCCCAATCTCTCTCTCTCACACACTCCCAATCTCTCTCTCTCACACTCCCAATCTCTCTCTCCCACACACTCCCAATCTCTCTCTCTCTCTCACTCCCAATCTCTCTCTCACACTCCCAGTCTCTCTCTCTCACACTCCCAGTCTCTCTCTCTCACACTCCCAATCTCTCTCTCTCACACTCCCAATCTCTCTCTCTCTCACACACCCAATCTCTCCCTCTCACACGCCCAGTCTCTCTCTCTCTCACATTCCCAATCTCTCTCTCTCACACTCCCAATCTCTCTCACTCCCAATCTCTCTCTCACTCCCAATCTCTCTCTCTCACACTCCCAATCTCTCTCTCTCTCACACTCCCAATCTCTCTCTCTCACACTCCCAATCTCTCTCTCTCTCACACACCCAATCTCTCTCTCTCACACGCCCAGTCTCTCTCTCTCTCTCACACTCCCAATCTCTCTCTCTCACACTCCCAATCTCTCACTCCCAATCTCTCTCTCTCTCACTCCCAATCTCTCTCACACTCCCAATCTCTCTCTCACTCCCAATCTCTCTCACACTCCCAATCTCTCTCTCTCTCACACTCCCAATCTCTCTCTCCTTCCCTCTCTCTCTCTCTCTCCTTCCCTCTCTCTCTCTGTCTCTCTCTCTGTCTCTCTCTCCTTCCCTCTCTTTCTCCTTCCCTCTCTCTCCTTCCGTCTCTCTCTCCTTCCATCTCTCTCTCTCTTTCCTTCCATCTCTCTCTCTCTCCTTCCCCCTCTCTCTCTCTCCTCCCCCCCTCTCTCTCTCCTTCCCCCCCTCTCTCTCTCCTTCCCCCCTCTCTCTCCTTCCCTCTCTCTCTCTCCTTCCCTCTCTCTCTCCTTCCCTCTCTCTCATTCCCTCTCTCTCTCTCTCCTTCCCTCTCTCTCTTCCCCCCAGTCGCTCCCTCTCTCTCTTCCAACAACAACATGCCCTCGAGAAAGCCTCGGCACTGCCAGGCTCCCCCAGCTAGTTGTTACATAAAGGAGGCCACTGAGGCTCTCTATTCAAAGAGAGCTGATGACGTTTCATTCTCTCCTGCTAGAGAGCAGCTGGTGGAGCGAGCACATGATTTCACTAGAATTGCAGGCTTCCCCATTGTGCAGGATGCCACTGATTGCATGCTACTTGCTTTGCGGGCACCGCATGTTAACTCTGCCATGTACCGGAACCGAAAGAGATTCCAATCCCTCAACGTCCAGCTGGTGTGCGACCATGTGCAGTGAATCATGCAGGTCAATGTCCGGTATGTCAGGGCGAGGCTGGTTCTGGACCCAAGTGCAGACAGACGAGGTGAGAAGCAGGTATGCAGTCTTAAATAAAAGTACTTTACTAGAATCACACAGGTAAACAGTTACAAACATAGGCGCTCAAGACAAGCTACCACTAGGCAAATGGCTTGTCAAGACTGAGCACAGAGGGAAGAAACCACAGAACTTAAATACAAGCAAAAACAGGTGAAACCAATAAACCTGATAAAAGGCAGTTAAGTAATAAACACAGGAGAAACTAGTAACAATTAGCAAAGGGAAAAAACCAAGTGAAGGTGCCATCTAGGGGTTACTGAGGGAACTAACCGGCACCCTCACAGGACCCCCTCCCCTAGGAACGGCTCCTGATGTTCCTCCTGGACGATCAGGGTGGCGACGGCGAAAATCCCTGATGAGTTCAGGATCCAAAATGTCCCGGGCCGGATCCCAGGAACGCTCTTCAGGACCATAACCCTCCCAGTCGACCAGGTATTGAATGCTCCTCCTAACCCGGCGACTATCAAGGAGGCAACAGACAGTGTAGGCTTGTTGACCATCAATCATGCGGGGCGGGGGGGGGGGAGGTCTGGAAGCAGGAACCAAGGGACTGGTAAGTACCAGCTTGAGGTGAGAGACGTGGAACGTGGGATGTATCTTCATCGACCGAGGAAGGAGGAGCCGGTAGGCCACAGGGTTTACTTTTTCCAAAATCCTAAAAGGTCCGATGAACCGGGGAGCCAACTTGCGGGACTCCACATGGAGCGGAAGATTCCGGGTAGACAGCCAGACCTTCTGTCCGGTCCGGAACCGAGGAGCTGGGCGGCGGTGTCGGTCAGCCTGCACTTTCTGCCGAGAAGAAGTGAGCTGCAAGGCGGATCGGACCCTCCTCCAGGTATGGCGGCAGCATTGGACGAACCCCTGGGCAGGCGGGACTCCTACCTCCCTCTCCTGTTCAGGGAAGAGTGGTGGTTGGAAGCCATATTGACATTCGAAAGGTGAGAGGCCAGTGGAGGAGCTCTGAAGGGTATTGTGCGCGTACTCCGCCCAGACCAGATAGTTGCTCCAGGTGGAAGGATTGGAGGACACAAAGCTTCTTAGCACCCTCTCCAGATCTTGGTTGGTTCTCTCAGTCTGGCCGTTAGACTGTGGGTGGAACCCAGAGGAGAGACTGACGGAAGCGCCCAGGAGGGAACAAAAAGCCTTCCAGAACCTGGATGAGAACTGGGAACCACGGTCAGAAACGACATCCAGGGGCAAGCCATGGAGGCGGAAGACATGCTGGACAACCAGCTGGGCAGTCTCTCTGGCAGAGGGAAGCTTGACAAGAGGGACGAAGTGAGCAGCCTTGGAAAAGCGATCGACCACAACTAGGATGGTAGTGAATCCCTCAGATGGAGGTAGCCCGGTGATGAAATCCAGGGCGATATTAGACCAGGGACGGCTGGGGATGGGCAAGGGATGCAGGAGACCAAGCGGAGGTTGTTGGGATGTCTTGTTCTGGGCACAGACGGGACAAGCGGAGACAAAGGCCCGGGTGTCGGCTTTAATAGAGGGCCACCAGAACCTCCTCTTAAGGAACTCGAGAGTCCGACGGATCCCAGGATGACCAGTCAATCGAGAAGAGTGCCCCCATTGAAGGACCTGGGCGCGCACCTGACTGGGAACATAAAGGCTATTAGGAGGGCCTCCTCCAGGGTCAGCCTCCTGATGTTGGGCCCCTCGCACCACAGTCTCAATCTCCCATGCGACGGGAGCAACGATGCAGGAACTGGGGATGATAGGTTCCGGGGTCCGGTCCTTTTCCGAGGGGTCAAACTGGCGAGAAAGGGCATCCGGTTTGAGGTTCTTAGACCCTGGGCGGTAAGACAGGAGAAAGTTGAACCGGTTAAAGAAGAGAGCCCACCTGGCCTGCCGAGGGTTGAGGCGCTTGGCGTCCTGGATATATGTCAGATTTTTATGGTTGGTCCAGATGACAAAAGGATGCTCTGCTCCCTCCAACCAGTGTCTCCACTCTTCCAAGGCCAGCTTAACTGCCAAGAGCTCCCTGTTGCCGACATCGTAGTTACTCTCTGCTGGCTTCAGGCGACAGGAAAAGAAGGCACAGGGATGAAGCTTTTGGTCCTTAGGGGAGCGCTGGGACAGGACAGCCCCGACTCCAATATCCGAGGCATCCACCTCTACGATAAAGGGCAGAGTGGGGTCAGGGTGTACCAGAATGGGAGCAGAGGTGAAGCGTTGTTTGAGCTCCTGGAAGGCCCGTTCCGCTTCAGAAGACCAACTGAACCGTAACGACGAGCCCTTGGTCAGTGCGGAGAGGGAGGCGGCAAGGGAGCTGAAGTTGCGGATGTGAGTCTAGATTCGGATCAGCCATGATCCTATTGAATGGCGGAGCAGGCCCGAGGGGCCGTATGGCCTACTCCTGCTCCTACTTCTTATGTTCTTATGTAAGCGTCTGTAAAAGTTGGCGAATCCCAGGAACCGCTGAACCTGCTTAACCGACGTGGGACGCGGCCAGTTCAAGACGGCTTGAACTTTGCTAGGATCCATCTGGACGCTTCCACAGGAGATGACGTAGCCCAGGAAGGTGACCTTAGAGACGTGGAATTCACATTTCTCGGATTTGACAAAGAGACGGTTCTCCAAGAGCCTCTGCAGCACCCGTCTGACGTGTTGGACATGCTGCTGGGGGGACTTTGAGAAGATGAGAATGTCATCCAAATAAACAAACACGAACTGGTTCAGCGGGTCCCGGAGCACGTCATTGACCAGAGCTTGGAAGACAGCAGGAGCGTTAGTGAGACCAAAGGGCATGACGAGTTATTCCCAGTGATCGTTAGGGGTGATAAAGGCAGTCTTCCATTCATCCCCCTCCCTAATGCGGACCAGGTTGTACGCGTTGTGGAGGTCAAGTTTGGAGAAGATAGTAGCTCCCTGCAGCTGCTCAAACGCTGAAGACATCAAAGGGAGAGGATAGCGGTTCTTAATGGTAATTTTGTTAAGCCCCCGATAGTCTATGCAAGGCCTGAGACCACCATCCTTCTTCTTTACAAAAAGGAAGCCAGCACCTGCTGGGGAGGTGGAAGGGCGAATGAAACCTGTAGCGAGGGCTTCCTTGATGTATTCTTCCATGGTAACATTCTCAGGGCCAGAGAGAGAGTAGAGCCGACCCCGAGGGGGGCTAGTGCCAGGCAGGAGATCAATGGCACAGTCGTAGGACCGGTGTGGGGTAGTACCCAAAGGAACTGACTGAGGAGGAACATCCTGAGCAGAAGCCACAGCGGCTGGGTGTTGAATGGTCTGAGTCCACGTATTTACCTTGTCTGAAATGCTTTGGAGAAGTTGCTCAAGGCGGCTGAGGAAAGCACCTTGATGGGAGAGAATAGAATGAAATTCCTCCATCACTGCTGGGTCCATACTGGCTCAGTCTTGCTGTCAGGGTGAGGCTGGTTCTGGACCAAAGTGCAGACAGACGAGGCGAGAAGCAGGTATGCAGTCTTAAATAAAAGTACTTTACTAGAATCACACAGGTAAACAGTTACAAACATAGGAGCTCAAGACAAGCTACCACTAGGCAAATGACTTGTCAAGACTGAGCACAGAGGGAAGAAACCACAGAACTTAAATACAAGCAAAAACAGGTGAAACCAATAAACCTGATAAAAGGCAGTTAAGTAATAAACACAGAAACTAGTAACAATTAGCAAAGGGAAAAAAACAAGTGAAGGTGCCATCTAGGGGTTACTGAGGGAACTAACCGGCACCCTCACAGGGTATCCTGGCAGCAGTCATGATGCCTTCATTCTGCGGCAGTCCGCTGTGCCACCAGCATTTGAGCCATCACAGCAAACCAGAGGGTAGTTATTGGGCGACGAGGGCTATCCGCTGACGACATGGCTCCTGACTCTGGTGCAGAACCCATGCACACATGCGTAGCGTGCAGACAATGAAAGTCTTGCTGCCACATGAAATGTGATAGAGCAGACCATTGGTATGCTGAAACAATGCTTCCGCTGTCTGGACCACTCTGGAGGAGCCCTACAGTGCTCGGCAGAGCAGGTGTCTAGATTTGTGGTGGTCTGCTGCACAACCTCGCCACCATGAGGGCACAGCCCTTGCTACCAGCTATAGAGCGACCAGCTGAGGAGGAGGAGCAGGAGGGGGAGGGGGAAGAACAGGAGGAAGAGGGAGGGAGCAGGCAACGTAGACAGCCATTTTCTGGCCGGACTGTCCTTGAAGAACTCATCCGAGTGTGATACCAGTAAACACAACCCCAATTCCCCATTCACCAACAGTCTCACACCTTCCCAAGTCAGAATCAGTTGTAGAATGACTTCCAACACCTGCTCCAGCCACAATGCACCTTCCCTTTAAGAGGTGCAGGCTTGCTTTAACTCTCCACTTGCCTGGATGAGTGCAGCTCCAACAACACTCGAGAAGCTTGACACCATCCAGGACAAAGCAGCCCACATGATTGGCACCCCATCCTCCACCTTAAATATTCATTCCCTCCACCACCAGCGCACCGTGGCTGCAGTGTGTACCATCTACAAGATGCACTGCAGCAACTTGCCAAGGTTTCTTCAACAGCAACTCCCAAACCCCCGACCTCTACCACCTAGAAGGACAAGGGCAGCAGGCGCCATAACCTCCAAATTCCCCTCCAAGTCATACACTATCCTGACTTGGAAATATATTGCCATTCCTTCATTGTCACTGGGTCAAAACCCTGGCACTCCCTCCTTAACAGCACTGTGGGAGTACCTTACTACTGGAACTGCAGCGGTTCAAGAAGGTGGCTCACCACCACCTTCTCAAGGGCAATTAGGGATGAACAATAAATGCTGGCCTTGCCAGCGACACCCACATCCCAGAAACGAATAAAAAAAAAGTTGTGTTTGCTAGAGATTGTTGGTAGGTGTGGCTGAGGCTAGTGGTGCAGTTGGTAGGATATGGCATTTGAAGATGCATTCACTGACCTTGACCACATGTGTGAGGTCATTGAAAATCTTGTGGCACTGCATCCAGGTCCTTGGAGCTTGACTCGTGGCATTGACCACCATAGCTATGTGCTCCTATTGCCTTCTGAATTTGTGTCTGGAGGGCCTCCTGGCCCCCTGTGGATACAGCACATCTCTCCCCATTGTCCACCTCCTCCACCAAGACCTCCAGTGCAGCGTCAGAAAACCTTGGAGCCTGCTCCCTCCTATGCTGTGCCATTATTGAATGTTTCCTAGGTCAGAATCAGTTGTAGGACGACTTCCATCACCTGCTCCAGCCATAATGCACCTTGTCTTTAAGAGGTGCAGGCTTGCTTTAAGCAGTGCAGGTTAGCATTAACTGGTGCTAGTCTCTCAAGATTTTGGGCCTCCTGCTATGTGTAGCCAATCAACAGTGTGGTTAGCGCTGGCTGCACGCTGAAATCATTGAAATGAGCAGGTAGCACAAAGTTGGCATGTTGCCTGCATCACATTGAACGGGTGCGGGTCAATTGCGCTTCGTGATCCTCGTGCCCGTTTTTGGGGGCTATCAAATTTAGCCCCCAGGGAGTTCTCCTGGTGTCCTGACCAATAATCCTCCCTCAACCAATAACTACCAAAAAAAAACTAACCTAAGTAGTTATTCATCTTACTGGTGTTCATGGGATCTTGCTTTGTGCTTTGTGCAAAATTGCGTCCGCGTTTGCCTCGCTAACATCAGTAACTCCACTTCAAAGTGGTTTCAATGTATGTGAAGTGCTTTCAGACGTTTCTGAAAGAGGTGATAATGTGCCAAATAGATATGGTTCTTTGTACTGGAGTGCATATGAAGTCGAAGCAGTATGACACAATCTCCATGAGGTGGTCTCACAGCTCTACTCTTTACTGCACCGATCTGACTGCCGAGTTAATACTACCAGTCCATAATGCATCAACGCCAAAAGTAGTAGCTAGCCCATACGTGTCATGGCTATGAGACAGCAATTTCATCAATGATCTGCAAAAAATACCACTTTAAAAAATTAACCCAAATATGTAGTTCCTGTTGATGACGTTTTGTGGTTTGGAGCACTTCCGCAAGCTACATAAGGCGGTGCAAGTCTAAATCTGGAAGAGTTGTCCAATAATTGAGCAGAATACAAATCAGTCCTCATTTGCACGTTCTTAAAGAGCTCTACCACTTGTCTTCTACAATCATATGCCTGAATTGTAATAGAATGGAACTTGGAGCAGGTAACTCCCACTTGCACAGCTGTTAGTTTGGTCGCCAGCAGTTTTGAATGGTTACATGTTATGTGGCATTTAGCACTTAAACTTCTGGAAATGATCAGTTGTTGTAAATGTGTGTTTAAAATCATTGAAAAATTATTTTGTGCACTTCAGAAAACAAGTGCACAAGATGTCACTTTAAGGATGTCATTTGTAAGAAGAGGGCGGGATTGTCTTTAACCTGTTTGCTTGTTTGTTTCAGGGATCCAACACGTATTTCTGCTGCTGTCTTTATCTTTTCTCAACACCGGTGCAGCTCCCGTGTTAAATACAATCAAAAAGTGCTATCAACAGGCAGTTGAACTAAACCGCTCTGCTCCTGCTCTTCTACACTTATATGTAAGAATTTTTACCTTTTTGATATAATTTTGAATTTTAAATGTTTAATTTGAAATTGTGTATTTTTGATTCGTTTTAGTCCTAAACTATTAATGTGTAATTTATTGAATTTCATATCAATGTTTTCCTGCAGACTCTATAGCCTTAAATGTTATTACAAGCATTGGGATGTGATGGTGCAGTGGATTAGTGCACCTCTCTTCTACCACTGAGACCTGGGATTAAATCCGCCCCAGATCGATTGGGCGGAAATCCTCTGCCACTGCCAGTTGTAGCGGTTCAATGTCAAATGAAGGCACCTTGCCATCATTATAAGGGGTTCAGGGGGAGCAGTGTTCAAGTACAGACCTGTGCCCCTTTGTGCACTGCTGTCACTTATTCTACTTCCTGCTGCCGCTCTAACCAAGGCCTGGTGATGGCTGGAGATTGCCGATTCCCATCGTCAGAACGGAGAGACTCTGGTTCTGGGTGTTTGTTATAAGTGGAGACCTGATGAAATCAATGATAATCCAAGTCTCTGATTCCATAGTTGTTGGATCCGTGATGTTAAGGAGTGCCATGGATGGCAGGAGTTCCATGTCTGTGCTTTTGATGGCACTCCATCAATGCACGAGTATCTTGAAACTGAGAAGTTGGAACCGGTCCTGGTGGATGCAATTTCATACCTCAAATCGTCACATAAATTCCTCACTAAACTTACAGTCTTGCTCAGCAGGGATGATGTTCTGATTTAAGGCAAATTGTAGAAAAAGCTTTTCTATGTATTTAGGTAGGGCTGTAACTTACCGAAGAGCACTTGGTGCTGAGGCTGATTGCAAAATTGAGAATGACATCTCCCAGATCGATAAGTGTGAGTTCACACGAAATAAATAAATAAATGTGGTTTAAAACATTGTAGCAACTTGTATAGGTGGAAATGCTGCAGTCCATTGCTGGATCAATGAGATGTGCCATGGAGTGGAAAGACACAATGTATACCTGTACTTTCTCAGGTGCAATTCCCTGATCTTGGACGTGCTACCAAGGACACGCTGGACACAGGGAGAGAGGGAAAATTGCAGGGTGAGGCACCCCCACCCCCAGCCACTCTCATGCACCCACTCAACAGCCTAGGTTGCAGATTCCGTGTCTACTCTTGTAGCCAAGGATTTACATGTGGCATTAGGGGCAACCTGAAGGGGAGATAAATGGTACCCGATGAGTATTGCTCTTCCCATGAATGATTAAAGCATAGTATACTACAACTGACCTCTTAATTGTTGGTTTTCTTAATGTTGTTATCTGGATAATATATCTGGGTGCAAAGTCTTTAAAAAAAGAACGGATGATATGGCATGGCTACTTCAGCAATTCAAGTAGTTATACTTGTAGCACAAGGTCAGGGCTGCCTTCCATCTAACCCATTGATGTTGGACTAGCTTAGATATGCTACTTTCCCAGGCAGAGTGCTGTCAGTGGTGTGTTCACTGATCTCACCCCACCTGGAGTCAGTTATTGATGGCTACCATGGCTCAGGCTTCATGCTGAAGGCAACTGTGTGGGGACCAGAATTCGGTGATGAAGATGAAAGGAGAACAGGAAACGATGCAAGTCATAAAATGAGTATAAAATGAAAATGCATTCTCATATAGAGTGTGTAAAAACAATATAGAAAGACATTACATTTCCAGTTAAACTAGTGACAGTTGTTTTGCTAACAAAAACATTTCCTGTTTATTTAGCAAGACAACAATTAAAGCTACTTCTTAACATGTTCCTTTGAGTTGTGATGAGTAAACCAGAATTTATTGTGTAACGACTGCTTTGATTGTGTTGTAGCTTTCAGCTATCTAGGCCTTACTACGCTCCGGAATTGCATCCCTAAACCTCTTGCTTTGCTCCTTTGAGACCGTTCTTAAATCCCACCTCTTAGACTAATGTTTTGGTCACGCCTTCTAATATCTCCTTCTTTGACTTGGCATCCATTTTTGTCTGATTACACCTCTGTGAAGTGCCTTGGGATGTTTATTGATGTTTATTGGGACAGGCTCGATGGACCAGAGGGTCTTTACCTGTCTGTCATTGCTCGTATGTTAAAGGTGCTATATAGATGCAAGTTGTTGTTGTTATGTATTCCCATTACTAATATTATCCTTTTCTTTCAGCTCTCTGTCCAAGGACATCCCTTTGATAAAGCTAACAATCATGTATGCAAAGTTGAGGTGCTGTGCCTTCCCAAAGGACATCTGACCAATATGAAGGAAAATGAAATGCTTGAGAAAATAAATATTGGTGTGAAACAGTTTGATTTGCACTTGAAAAACATAGTGGCCCAGCAGAGGAATATGAACCCTCACAACCAAGAATTGCTCAGTGAACTTGAAAATGCTCGGACTTACCTACTATCACTGCAGTCAAACCTCCAGTTCATTCTACACAACAGCAGTTCTTATGTTCCCAAAGAATTAGAGTGTTCACCAGAACACAACAGTATCCCAGATAATCTGTTTGTACAAAAGCAACAAGGATGCACAATACTGCGAGAGTTTAAACGGTATGTCAAGCAAGTGTTAAAGAGTTTCCATCATTTATTGAGGCATGCTCCTGGCAAAGCAGCTGTCAGTCTGTAGTCTGCGTGCAGTACAATGTTTGGTTTACACTGCACCTGAGTATCATGCACTTTCTACAATTTCCACTGCAGACATTTAAAGGGACTCGAACGAAACGAAATCATGGAGATTGGGCTGTTCAGATACAATACGCAATCTCCTTCATGCAGGTGCAGCAATATACTTACCTACGCCAACAGTTTAGCTAAAGTTGCTGTGTATATTTGTTACACGGCTGTGACTTAAATCTGATTTTTAGAAGAACGAGTCCTGCCTCAGAAATGTGTTGAGTGAGAAGCTATTTCAGATGCTTCAACTTGTATTTTCAGAAAAAAAATCAAAACATTCAACAAATCTTACATTTAGAAAGGTTAGAGTGAAGTAAAAAGTGACCTAAATGGAGCTGGTAATTTCTGCAGGTTGATTAATGTACCTAAAAGGACTATTTCTGGTACAGATCTGATCCTAATGGTGATTATCTCAGGTAGTCTCTATAACACAATTTCTGTCTATTCAGGAGAATGTTTCTTTCATTTTGAAGTTGATGTTTTTTGCCATATTGGCTAACAAACAGAACTCCAAATTAGTATATATATAATAATTTAGTCATTGATATTGAATATATTAATTATTATTTTTCATTGAACTTAAGCGCCTTTCACAAGTAATATTTGTTGTGGACCAATTTGAAAGTACGTTTCCCACCATTAGTGGCTTATAAATACAGGTAACTCTACCTCTTTCGAGCAGCATTAGACTATTAACGGCTGTTTCCAAACCCTCCTGTGCTTCCACCTGTATTTGATCATTTGTTCAGGACACGTACAACCCCGAGTATCACCCAAAGAACCCATGTTTCTGGTTCACCAGATACAGCCTCACTCTCCAGTCGTGGTATTTATTTATTTAAAGTACTAAGGTATCCTTTTATTACATAACTGATTGCAATAAAGACATGGTGCAGTGACTGATTGATATTTATGAAAACTTTATGAGAAGACAGGATGCTTATGTTAAGTAATAAAAACAGCAAATGCTGTAAATACTCAGCAAGTCAGGCAGCACCTTTGGAGAGAGAAACAGAGTTACCGTTTCAGCTCGACGAGCTTTCATCAGAACTTAAGTTAAGTGTTGTTTCAAAAGCAGACTATTTTGAAGCACAGCCATAGGTCAACAACCTGGATACTATTTTGTTACCATTATTTATTTAATTATTATTAAATCTATGGTATTGAATATATTAAAATTTTGTACACAAAGGCTTATTTAAAATGTATTTTTTGTATTTATTTATATAGTGGATTTTTAAATAAAGAACTGAACTGAATTTATTCTGTCATAATTTCTATATTGTATCTTTGATAACTGAATGATTTCTGATACCCATACACTTGGCTAATAGTGCAGCAAAATCAAAGTACTGAATCAATTGCCTTCAAGTAACAAACACATTTATATTAGAACATGCAGAATTCATGATCTTTTTCTTGATATTTTTATCTATCATTCTTATCTCCTTTCTCTTTTTCTCATTTTAGCGGCTTTCTTTTTGCTTTCACTGATTTAAATAAGAATGATATAACTCTTTTCCCATTACATTAGAACTAGGGATTTGTTAACAGGAAAGATGACATAGTGATCCAGTACATCTAAAGAATGGACACTAAGTGCTCTGACTAAAGGGCAAGAAGACCATAGAGAAATTGGTACAGATATTAAATTAAGAGAAAAGCAAGTAATAGAATGGAAGGTCTGACAGCCCACCCCGGTTTTATTTCCCTTTAAAACACGAAGAATTACTGTGACATATGTACTTGGAGAATCACCTTTAATTGCAAAAACCCAATTGCTTCACTTCTGTCCTTCAGTAACCTGCTGCTCCTACTTGCTCTGGCTTACATGTGACTCCAGCTAAAATTTAGGCTCTGATCTCCATGTTCTAAATCAGCCTTTCAGCTGATTCAGAACATGGTTTCAGCCATGTCTCGGTGCAGCACTCTCGCCTCTGAGTCAGAAGTTTGTGGGTTCAAGTCCCACTTCAGAGACTTGAGCATAAAATCTAGGCTGACACTCCAGTGCAGTGCTGAGGGAGGTGTTGTCTTTCAGATGAGCCATTAAACTGACAACCCCGTCTGTCCTCTCAGGTGGATGGAAAAGATCCCATGGCACTATTTCGAAGAAGAGCAGGGGGAGTTATCCCCGGTGTCCTGACCAATATTTATCCCTCAACTAACATCACTAAAACAGATTAACTGGTTATTATCACTTTGCTGTTTGTGGGACCTTGCTGTGTGCAAATTAACTGCCGCATTTCCTACATTACAACAGCGACTACATTTGAAAAAAGTACTTCATTGGTTGTAAACTGCCTTGGGGCATCTTGAGGCCACGAGAGGCACTACATAAGTGCAAGTTCTTTCTTTACAGGAGAGTGAAGGCAAAGGATAATAAAAACAATTCTTTCCTAGTTTTTTTAAATTTGTTCTTGGGATGTGGGCAACACTGGCAAGGCAGTATTTATTGCCTGTCCCTAGTTGCCCTGACAATATTAAGAGTCAACCACATAGTGTGGGACTGGAGTCATATGTATACCAGACTGGGCAGGGGTAGCAGGTTCCCTTAGTCAACCTGTTGGGTTTTTAAGACAATACAGCAGCTTTCACAGTCATTTTTCCCCCCGGCGCTCGCCCACAAACTACCAGATTTATTGAATTCTATTTCATTACTTGTCATGACGGGATATGAACTCACGCCCTGTGGGTTTTTAGTCGTGTTCCATAACCACTACACTGCAGGACGAATTGCTTGCTGTTGTAATTAGTGTCTATCATGATAGAATGGACTATACACAGTTTGTTGTGGAAGGAATGGTTGATGGTTGGAATGGCCTTTTCTTATAGAATACTTTATTGTGCTTGTCTGTCCTCTTAGTGACGTGATGGCATAATCAATGAGTGTTCATAATCACAAGTGTTCATATTATTCCGATATATAGCACGTGGGCACCTTAGAAAGGATAGATTGGCTTTGGAAGGAGTGCAACGCAGATTCACCAGCATGTTACCAGGGCTCCGAGGGTTGGACTATGAGGAGAGAGTACATAAACTAGGCTTGTATTCCTTGGAATTAAGACAGTTAGGGTGTGATTTGATTGAGGTTTTTAGGATTTTGAATGTAATTATTAGGTTAGATGGAGAGAAACTTTTTCTGTTGGTGGGGGAGTCTAGGACAAGGAGACACAACCTTAAAATCAGAGCCAGGCCATTCAGGAGAGAAGGTAGGAAACACTTCACAAAAAGGGTGATAGAAGTGTGGAACTCTCTCCCACAGAAAGCAGTAAATGTTAGCTCAATTAATAAATTTAAATCTGAGATCGATAGATTTTTGCTAGACCAAGGTATAAATGGATATAGAACCCTGGAAGGTGGATGGAGTTAAGATACAGATCAGCCATGATCTCATTGAATGATGGAACAGGCTCGAGGGGCTGAATGGCCTCCTCCTGTTCCTATGTTCCTCTGATACAGTCAGCATTCCTAGATGCATTTGCAGAATAAGTGGAATCAATTACAGGAAACTTTTTTTTATCCAGCACCGACGGGACTGACGTGGTGCCGGTTCATCAAAAATTCCGGATAACCGAAAGCTATAGTAAAAGATACGGAGAGCTGAGAGCTCCGTATAAAGCAACAAACCCTGTTGCTTAGCAACAGGTTCAGAACAATGGCCACAAGTTCCAAGCATCTCTGTAGCTTAGCAACAGCTGCAGCCACACCCTTGCACAGCAAAAGATGGAGGAAGGCAAGTACAATATGAAGTAAAACTTACCTGAACCTACTCCTGAATGTTGCCGGTTAACCGAGATTTCCGGTTATTTAGGGGCCGGTAAATCGAAAGTTTCCTGTATTGCCTCAACTGCAGTCAGTGGGTCAGAATGTTTAATAACTCCCTCAGTTGACTTCTCCTCTAGCTACAGGAACATTACAAAAGCTTAAAATTTTTAATTTAATTTCTACAATGCCCTGTGTCAACAAATATAAAATATATTTGGGACATAAGGGGTATCTGTTAATAGAGCTTACATAATACTCCCATATGGGTTGATACCTTTGTTGTGTGCATTACTTTTCTCATTCCTGATATATGCTGATAGACCAGGAAAAGTTTGTTCAGTTCAGTGGACTGTACTGTAAAGTTTTGGTAGGTTAGGGGTTAAAGTTGGATTCTGCTTTAGATTAATTGAAGGAAGTTATTCTTTCTCTGGTTTGGGTTGCCAGAAAACCACACCTGAAGCAAATCCTAATTAGAAATTGGGCTGTTACAGTATGGGGTTGTGATTATTTAGGAGATTCTTTCTGGGATCATTAAGGTTTAACCATCATCTGGATTGCAGGCGGCACCAGCTCTATGTGTTTGAATATTTTGGAAATGTCTGCAGAGATGGGAAGCTGACTGTTTATGATTCTATGTTGCTGGAAGGCTAAGTGTTGTCTCCAGATGTTTTTTCATACTGGACTGAAGTAACCCTAGGAAGCAAGAGATGGTCTACTTTTATTTTAGAATTGATGTAAAGATCCTGTAAATGGCTTTTAGAAAAACTAAATTATAAATAACCCTTTGAGACTTTTTGCCAACTATTTGGCTGGAGGATAGAGTACAAATGATGGCCACTATGAAACTTGGATGGAACTTTTGCAGAATTCCGATGGAAGTGTTGTTATAACTAATTTGAGAATTGGATGAGAGGAATTGCAATAGCTTGGGAGAATGTGCTTTGTCCAGTTGACCAACATTAATCTTTGAAAGTGAGCTCTGTTCGAGAAGCAAGTAATTTTACAAAGCCTTCTACAGCACTATCATGGATTCAAAGTTCTAGAAATAAATATTCAGCCAGAATGGAAAATGTTTCTGGAACTTCATACAACACTACCTAATTTGATAGAAGCAACTGGTTGACGGGCATTTAAAAACTTGAGGTAAGACCACAATGAAATGCTCAGACCAACGGATGATTTAGAGAACAGATACTGGTTAAATTAATAAAAGCCTTTGAAGAATAATCAGATTATTTCCTGTATGATCCAGCAATTGAAATTCTAGACTAATGCTTTGATTTGACTCCACCAACAAAATGTCCACTCACCATTATGAATACTCTTGAAGGAGTAAGCTTACCTTTGCTAAGAAGCTCCCTACCATATATGTGTCCTGATGTTAAAACTACAATTTTGAAGGGTGATCTGGTGGTTCATCAGGTTAATGAATTTACATGCTGTGCCATGAAGCAGTAAGGTATGGATTACCCCCATAGGAAGCTTATGATCTCACTCAAACCTTGAATGATGCCAGTCAGCACATGCCACTTGAAACAGATTATAAGAAAGCATCCTCCCTGGCAGAAGATTACATCTGACAAAGCTAAAGTTTTGTAATGAAAAAATCTGTATTTGGGGATTCTCCCCAGCATCACTGGGCACCACTGGTGATGACTGGGCGTTGGCATGGTGTGCAACAAATACTTGACCCATTTTACTGATGCTCTCTCCACTTGTCTCTTTTGCAATGACAATATTTTGCACATATATGCAGTGCCAGAGGTCGTAAAACTTGTTTCTCAATTTTTGGCTCCATATCTTGCCAACCATGTTTGTTTTTGTTTAAATCCCCAGGACGTATGTATCTGAGCTTGTCCTTGGGAAGGAGTGAAGGGCAATGTGTGTGGTAAAGTGTTGACATGATCGGACGCAGTGGAGTTGGCCCACCTTCATGTGGCACATCTACAGAAAGAGAAGAGAAAGGCAAGTTACAATGGTGTCCTTTAGACTGATCTTCATACAAGGTTTTGAGCTCAAGGAGTGACATGGTAAAGGATTTAAGCATATCCTTTATTGGTATTTAGTGAATTAGAAAATAGAATGAGAAAGAAAGCAGCAGAAATTTATTATAAGGGCCTCTTCCTCATACACAGTTAGCAGTCTAAAGTTTGGGGGCCCTCCTCCTGTAAATGATCTCACAGTTGTTGTGGGCTGCCTTCCCTGCCCAGCGGAGTAAAAGTGAGAAGTTCCAATTTTACTCCAATTGTTAAGATAACATGCAGCAACAACACAAGTATCAGCATGCAGCCCACAGTCAGGCTGCGATTTCGCCAGCCGTGGCGAGCCCGGTGCGGCCGGAGTAGACAGCGGCCTCAAACTCCACACCTGTCTTCATCCCGCCTCCTCCAAGTGATTTTGCCTTGATTGGGCTTGTTAAGCCCACTCTGCGAGGTTCCCGGCCAATTAAAAGGAAGCGGGTCTGATGACGTTATCGGCCGGTTTCCTTAAAGGGGCCATTCATTTTGACAGTTGTGCTGTCAGTGTTCTACAGCATTGAGGTGCTGCAAACACTGACAAGCACTGCACCGAGGTGCACGGCTGCACCCAGGCTCTCCCACAATGTCCTCCACATGCTTATGGAGGGAGTCACAGCACGCAGGGAGGTCCCATTCCCTTCCCATGGGTGGAACACACCTCCCCAGGACACCAAAACAGCCTGGTTACACATTGTACAGGAGGGCACAAGCAGGAATGTTGTCAAGAGGGCCAGGCTGCAGTGGCGCAAACCTTTCAATGATTTCAGTAGATCACGAAACGTTACTACAAAGTCACACTCAACCTCATCCTACTGTGCCACTCATCACTCTGCCTTCCCTACCCTACTCCTGCACATCTTTACTCACACCAATTTATCTTGCACCTCCACCCATCCCTCTCTATCTACATTATCACTTCCCCATCTCACTAGCCCCCTCACACTCACCCTCATCCTAGTCCAATCATACCAACTAACAACACACAAGGGAAGGCACTTGGGTGTCTTATGCAATGTTCATATAAATTTTCTGTTAATATGTTGTCAGTTATTGTCACCATTTTGCTTTCTTGGACAGATTTGTGTGCACCTTTGGAAGTGTGTTAGTGAGTTCCAGTGAATGGTGAGTATTATGTCCGTGTATAATTGAGACACGGACTGCAGGAGTTGATTATAACAAGTCTTTACTGAATGGAGACAATCTGGAACTGAAACGACAGAAGGCTGCTAGTGCCTTTTATACAGGGGTGGTGACTGCCGGTACTGCAGTCTGAGACCAGTTATTCCCTTAAAGGTACATACACAACAATTCCTCCCCTTTTAGATAAACAGTACATAACATTCATTTAACAACTAAATGATACTAATTACAATTACAATTACGGTTGCTAGATACATTGGTTGAGGTTAAGCAATTATAAGTTCAGTCTTTGAGGAGGCTTCCTGATTCCGTCTGGATAACGCCTCTTTGGGGTATCAGGTTCTTCTGGCAAAGTTGAGTTGGGATCAATGTCGTTGTTTGGTTCATCTGCTTCCAATATCACCGATTCTGCGGTAGATGCAATTGGTACGCCGGTTTCATCGCCAGGTGTATCAGATTGTGGTGTGGAGTTGACGTTTTCCAGTGACTGTAGAATCTGGTCAGCATGGCGTCTTACAATGCTCTCTCCAACGTCCACGGTATACATGAGAGGTCCTTGCCGTGTACAGATCGTTCCTGGCTGCCATTTCTCTGTGCGGTAGTCCCGGGCCAAAACTGGTTGACCTATCTTAAAACTCCTGGTCGGCCTTTCATTCATATTCTGAAACTGCCTGTTCTCCACATCTCTTCTGATGTTCGGCTTAACCAAATCCAAGCGGCATCGTAGTCTTCGATTGAAGAACATCATGGCAGGAGTTTGGTTGGTAACCGCATGTGTCGCATTCCGGTAGACAAACAAGAAGTTGTCCACCTTGTGTTGTAGGGGTATATCTTCATTACACATTGCCTTGATAGCCTTCTTGAATGTTTGAACAAACCTCTCGGCCAATCCATTAGTGGCTGGATGATATGGGGCGGATGTGTAATGCTTAACACCATTGTTCTTTAAGAACCTCTGGAACTCTTCAGACACAAACTGTGGTCCATTGTCAGAGCAAATCTGTTCAGGCAGCCCATTCCTGGCGAATATGGTTCGTAAGACTGTGATTGTTTTTTCTGTGGTGGTTGAGGACATTTTTATTACCTCTGGCCACTTTGAATGTGCATCCACCGCAATTAAAAACATCGAGTCCATGAAGGGACCAGCAAAATCAATGTGCACCCTTTGCCATGGAGATGAGGGCCACTCCCATGGATGTAGAGGGGCTTGTGGTGGGGCGTTTTGGACCTTCTGGCATCCTGTACAGCTCTTGGTCATCTCTTCGATTTCTCTATCAATTCCCGGCCACTACACAAATGCTCTAGCTAAGTTCTTCATTTTTACCCCTCCCAGATGACCCTCATGAAGCTCATTGAGCACTCTATCCTTCAATTTGGGTGGAATTACTACTCTGGATCCACACATCAAGGTTCCTCTGCACACTGACAGCTGTTCTCTTCTCGGCAAGAATGCTGGCAGCAGTGGTTCGCCATGTTCTGGCCATCCCGTCACCGTTAAATCATAGACCCGGGATAGTGTCGGGTCATTTCGTGTTTCCTTTTCTATGTTTGCATTCGTCACAGGGAGACATTCGACTATGGTCGAGTGGAATATCTCCACTGGATCCACTGCAAGTTCTTCTTCCACCGTCGGCAATGGTAGGCGCGACAATCCATCAGCATTCCCATGCTGTTTAGTTCCTTTGTACTCGATGTCATATTGGTGTGCCCCTAGGAAAAGGGACCACCTCTGTAGCCGTTGTGCTGTCATTATCGGTACGCCCTTCTGAGGGTTGAAAATGGAGACAAGAGGTTGATGATCAGTTAGTAGAGTAAATTTTTGACCGTGCAGGTAGTGATTGAACTTCTTCACCCCTCACACTAGGCTGAGGGCCTCTCTGTCAATCTGGGCGTAGTTACGCTCGGCAGAAGTTAACGAGCGTGATGCAAAAGCTATCGGCCTCTCTAAACCATCAAGGAATTTACGTGACAGTACCGCCCCAATGCCGTAGGGAGACGCATCACACGCCAGTCTTATCGGTAGTGATGGGTTGTAGTGAGCCAATACTTCTCTTGAAGTGATTAAGTCCTTACTCTTCTGAAAGGCCCGCTTACAGTCATTGCTCCATTTCCATGCTACTCCCGTTCGTAGTAGGGCGTTCAGTGGGTGCAGAATTGTGGACAAATTTGGTAAAAACTTATGGTAGTAATTCACCAATCCGAGGAATGACCTCAGTTGCGACACATTTTCAGGCGCTGGGGCCTTAACAACCGCTTCAATTTTGTCAGGGGACTTATGTAACCCCTCTTCATCAATCACGTGGCCACAATACGATATCTGTTTCTTAAAAAACTCGCACTTGGGGCGGTTGGCTCGTAGCCCATGTTCACGTAGTCTAGTGAGCACCTGTTCTAGGTTGTTAAGGTGTTCACTGTCATCTTCACCTGTCACTAGGGTGTCGTCCAAGTAACACTGAGTCCCCGGAATCCCTTGCAGGACTTGTTCCATCGCTCTTTGCCATATCGCCGGAGCTGATGCTACTCCGAATACCAATCGATGATACTGGTAAAGACCTTTGTGAGTGTTTATCGTGTGATACTTCCTAGAGGATTCTTCAACCTCCATCTGCAAATATGCTTGTGCTAGGTCAATTTTTGTGAAATGCTTCCCTCCAGATAGTGAGGCGAAGATGTCTTCTATCCTTGGAAGAGGATATTGTACTGTGTGAAGGACTGGGTTCACCGTTACCTTGAAGTCCCCACAGATGCGAACCTTCCTTGGCTCCTCAGACTTATTGTTTAACGTTTTCTTCATGACAGGAACGATGGGTGTCGCCCACTTGCTCCAGTCTACCTTAGACAACATGCCTGCATTCTCCAGATTCTCCAGCTCTGCCTCGACGGCTGGGCGAATTGCATATGGTACCGGTCTTGCTTTGAAAAACTTGGGAATTGCATTCTCTTCTATTTTTATCGAGGCGGTTACGCCTTTAAGAGTGCCCAGTTCTTGTTGAAATACCTCTTTGGCGTTAGCTAAGATTGTTGACAATCGTCCAGGAGTGACGTCGTCATCTTTTTTACCAGCCACCGTCATTGCCTGAATGGAGTGCCATCTAAGCTTATCTTTCTGATCCATTCACGTCCCAATAATGGTGGTCCACCATCTTGCAGAATGTAGAGATACAATTTCCGTATTATCTTGCCGTTGTATTCGATAGGCACCCTTATTTTTCCTCTGGGGTATACTTTTTGCCCCGTATACGTCATCAAGATGATGGATGTCTCTCTCAAGGGTATGTGTGAGAATAGCCGCTCGTAGTCTCGTCGATTCATGACGGTTAGAGCTGATCCTGTATCCAATTCCATTTTAACTTGGGACCCTGCTATTGTGAGGGTGACCCAAATGGTTCGGTGATCCTCTTTTGCGATTACATTGTGAAGTTTGAGACAGCTTAGCCTCTTGTTCCCGGATTCACTATCGCTCATCTGGTCTTCGGAACTACTGTCTGTCATCTTTTGTACTTTCTTGTACGGTTCCTTAGTAGCCTTTTTGTTGTCGTTGGTCTTCTTCCCAGACCTGCAAACTCGTGCAATGTGTCCCATCTTTCCGCATTGCCTGCATATTTTGTCCTTGGACCAGCAGTCCTTCTGGTCATGGGTTGTTCTGCCGCAGCGATAAAATTTTGCAAATCCCCGTGTCATTTCGTGGGTGCCGTATTCCTGTGGCTTTTGTTGTATTTCCGCAGCTCCCCTGGCTGCTGCTTCGTACGATACTGCCACGCTGAAAGCCTTATCTAGCGTTAGCTCTTTCTCTGAGAGTAACTTCTTCTGGGTTCCTTCACTCAGGAGTCCACAGACAAATTTGTCCCGTAGGGTATCTGCCAGTCCTGCTCCGAACTGGCAGTGCTTTGATAGCTTGCATAGTTCCGTAAGGTAATCAGCATTGCTCTCATCTTTATGCTGAGTTCTCCTGTGGAATTTAAATCTTTCTGCTATCAGCAGCGGTGCAGGGTTTAGGTGTTCCTGTAGGATAGCAACAATTTCGTTAAAACTCTTCGCCTTCAGTTTGGCTGGAGTAATCAGGTCCCGCAATAGGCCGTACGTTCTTGCGCCCATTAAGTTTAGCAGTACCGATGCCTTTTTCTCATTGGCTATTTCGTTTGCCTCGCAATATACCTCGACTCTTTCCACATACGTGGTCCAGTCTTCTATTGTATTATCAAAGGCAGTGATATAGCCAGTCTTCGGCATCTTGGAAATCTAAAATGGCGCCTCCCGCGCTTTGCCTTCTTCCCAATTTAACAAAATGGCACCTCCCGCGTTTGCCTTCTTCCCCGCTGGGTTAAGATGGCGCCTCCCGTGCTTTGCCTTCTTCCCCGCTGTTGCTAGCGCTGCTTTCCACGGTTTCCGTGGCAAACTGCAGCTCCTCGTGGCTTTCTGCGCGTTTAATTTAATTTAATTTAATTATTTTCCCGTCGTCGGAACAACCCTGTGGGACTCTTGCCTCCCTCTTCTTGGGTCTGTACGCTGCCCGGCTTCATAGCACCGGCCGCACCCTGTGTGCTCCACCGTCTCTCTTTCTCTTCTTCCCGACAACGCTGCTCGGCCCCGTTGCAAGCCACCCGCTCGAGTTCTAGACCGCCGCAGCCCAGGAAGGATCAGTGTACTACCTGCCACCAGCCCGATTAGCTGAAGCACCATCGACAGGAACCAAGCCCCGCTCTTGACAGCCTCTCCTGCAAATCTTCAACTCCGCTGACTCAGGGGCGGATGCCCACGGTCGACGCCCGTTTCTACTGCTTCTTTCTTCCTTCTGGCCTCGACCTCTGCTCACTTCGCTTCAGGAATGGATCCCATGAGGTGGTGCAGACTATAGGTAAGTTCGTATCTGCTCGTCGCCAATATTATGTCCGTGTATAATTGAGACACGGACTGCAGGAGTTGATTATAACAAGTCTTTACTGAATGGAGACAATCTGGAACTGAAACTACAGAAGGCTGCTAGTGCCTTTTATACAGGGGTGGTGACTGCCGGTACTGCAGTCTGAGACCAGTTATTCCCTTAAAGGTACATACACAACAGTGAGATATAATGTCCCCACCCCCCCAATGGTGATGAGTGCGAAAGGAATGGCTTGGACATTGTAGGGATGCTTTATGGTGCTAGTGTGGGGTGGTGCCAACCTGGTGCATCATGTGGCAGCCAGGGTGTACAGTGTTAAGTGAAGCAAATCTGGACATGGTGAGGCCATCGCTGGCGTCCCAGGCAGCAATGTGCACGAGTGATGATGCCCTGTGTCCAGTGCAGCATCAGCTGATTGCAGAGAAGGTTGGTGTGGATGTTGGTGCTGCTGGTGTGCCCGGTGATGCTGGTGTTGGTGCTGATAGTGTTGGGATTCTGAGGACCAAGGTGAGATTTTTTCAAGGGCACCGATGCTGATGGAATAGATGGCAGGTGAGGTTGAGATGACAGAAGTAATCTGTCAATGTTGAGATAGATTGTTCCAAGGAGGTGACAGTGGATAGAGAGATTACTCTAAACACTTCAAAAGTGCATAAAGCGCAAAAGTGGGTTCCAAATCATTAATGCTCCAGTTTCTAAGATTGGGAAGTGAACAGCTGTGAAATGGTAGGTTTTAGACCACTTTTGCAGCTTTCACCTATTCACAGCAATCCAGTCATTGAGAACCCAACATACTTATCTGACGTGATAGCCGCTCTCCGGGAACCTCATTGAAAACCTGGTAAAATGGTAAGTACATGGGAAAATGGTTCTTAACTACCTTTTAATAAGCTTTTAAGTATATAAATTGGCTGACCCGCTGCTTGGTGTCGGGTCTGTTCAGGGATGCCAGACCCGACACTTGGGAAACTGACAAGGAGGCGGGTTTACAGCAGGATACCGACCCACTGTCAATCTTTGTGATTTTGACAGCGGACCCACCTCCAAACCCGCGCTCTTGAGCGCTAGCAAAATTCAGCCCTTAGTGTGACAACATGAAGCGTTCGGTTACAGTAGACAGAAGGATTCTTTTGGGCTGAATACACTTAAGAATGTGGGTGAAGAAATACTTCCTTGTGAGGTCTGGTGATGTAAAGGGTACCTCCATGGTCATTCATGGCAAGATCTAAAATTACTTTATGACTGAGTGAAGGGAAGGCAATTTTAAATGCCATATGTACTTAATACACAGCATTAATGGAAGGCCATTGGTGGGTTCTCCTGCCTTAGCTGACCTGGTAGGTCATTGATCTTTTCTCTGCATGACTTCCAGGTGCGCGGTGCAGTGGGGGCAGCATTCACACTAGTGGCCATCTCCTTGCAGTCTTCTGTGGTGCTCACTGCCAAAGAGGGACTGCCCCTGCCTACTTCCTACAGGAGGGAGCATTGCTATGGTCCCTGTCATAACTCGCACCTTCTACAAGAAGTAACTCAGGAAGTACTACTGAACAGCCAGCTGAGGGCGCCATCCGAGGAGTATAAATACTCGGGCGTGGGCCCAGCTTGGCCAGAGACAGTCTGGAAACAGGAAGCTAGTGACTACTAACTAGACCTCCATGTTTTGTTACAAGTCGATTAAAGCCTTGCTTTATGTACAACCAAGTGCGTAGTGAGTCTTTATTACGTCAGTCCCATCAGAGAAAAAAAGGCTGTCTGTTTTAAGCTGCTGCAGGACATTAAATTCCAGCAGCTGCCCACGATTCCCCATTCACCATTGGGTGAGCTCCAATCACAGGTGTTTTCCACACCTGGCGCTTGCCCACAATACTAAAATGAAGTCGATCCCCAAAACTCACGCGTGGTCAGCGAGCTATGGGACACGTGGGTGTGATTCACGGACTGCTACGCTTCGGGTTGGGCATTTTCCTGTTGGAAAAGTCAACAATACTGTATCTTCAACAGGTTCAGAAAATAAACACCAATTAACCAGGTTTGCTTTCTGTTGTTTCTGAGCGCATGTAAATACAACTGTAGCAATCTAATTTTAGATTCTGTTCCTCAAACTATGAAGATTTGCCCTTGTTTGCAATGCTTTCAGAACACTTTGTTCTGTGGCTGATGCATATTTTCTGAACACGCCACTACTTGGACTTTTCTCCTGTTGGCAGTGTCCGAGGCTTTACGCTGCCTTATTAAGTGTTGAGCATTGTCTATGTTTCATGTACAAACTAATGTCATGTTTGCTATAAGGGCAAGGGTGGGTTTACATACAGCAGCAAAATATATTTAGAATCATACTTCATTCGTGATGGCAATAACCTGAATGTCTGTCTGGTTTAATGCAAAGTAAAAGTGTTGTATGGCCTGTTGCACGTTCCTAGAATACAGACTTGCAACAACCCAGACACGCAACAAGATACCACAGTGTTGTCTGCCACTCCAAATGGTGGAACTGATAAAGAAGTGTGAGTACAGTACGCTGCAATATTTCAGGTAAATAGCTCCTATTATTGTACGCGTTCTTTTGATTGTGAAAGAACACATGATGGTGTCAGATAAATATAGTGCCAGTGCACATGAGAGAAGGTCAAATGTGGCTCATTATAACTGGCTTTCTGCTTTGTGCATCATCTCCTCATTTTGCTTTGGGAACATATGCCAAGGCCTGAATAATTACAAGGTAAATGCATCATATCTGTATTTTGTGGTTATCAATGTGAAGACATCGGTATTGGGGAATGGAATGATTCTTCACTTTTGGCTCAGTGTCACCATCAAGCACGCCCACATCAGTCATAAAATATAATAATGATTGGAACAAGAGAAGTCCATTTGATTGTTCGAGTCTATTTCTTCTGCAAACTTTATGCCGTCTTCTTTATCATGGACTCCAGCCAATCCCCTCCTGACATAGCTGACCGAGTACAGGCAAAACTCAAAAAGGTAAAGCTATGGGAGATTATTTCCTACCCCTTCGCCTTAAGTGTCAGCTTTAGGTTAGTGGTAGTATTCTTGCCTCTTATTCAGAAATGGTTGTGGGTTCAAGCTCCACCCCAGAGAATTGAGCACATAATCTAGGCTGACACTTCAGTACAGTGCAGAGGGAGTGCTGCACTGTCGGCGGTGCCATCTGTCAGATGGGACGTTAGCCCGAGGCCCCGTCTGCCCTCTCAGGTGGATGGAAAAGATCCCATGGCACTATTTGAAGAAGAGCAGGGGAGTTCTCCCCAATGCACACTAAAAACAGAGTATTTGGTCATTTATCTTATTGCCGTTTGTGGGACCTTGCTGCGCACAAACTGGCTGATGACAAGGGGAAGGGGGAATGTGACTTCCACTCGCAGTGGGTACAAAGTACGGCGGAGTAGTCATGCTGCCCACCCAAAGCCGGTGTTGGGTTCAGGCTTCATTTAAATACCGCCGGTGCAAAATCGGGCGCCCCACTGCAGTTCAGCGGTTGTGGGAGGGAGTTGTGCTGTGCCAGCATATCGGCTTTGGAAGGCCCGGTCTGACGAAGGCAATCCCTGGGTGGGGGGTCCTTGCTCGGGCCAGCAGTACACTGGAGTTTTTGTGTGGGCCCAGAAAGAGCACACACTGGCCCGACAGAAACAAAAATTAATAGTTTCCTGGGCGATTTTCTGAACAGCTTCCTGCGGTCCCTTTAAGGATAGGCTGCTCAGCGCTTGGCCACGAATAGGCGGGACTTGCGCAGAGCACGCTTCACCCATTTGGTAGCCGGAAATTACAATCGGGGCCCTATAACTGGCGAGGACTCCAATTTTGCATATTTAAACTGCTATTAAGAAGCTTGTTCCAGGCGGGCGGACTGCTCACCCATTCACAGGCGGGTCTGAAACTTGCATCAGGCGGGCTGTGAGTGTCAGTGGTGTAGCTGAGCTGCCTTGTCCAATTTCCACCGTCGGCCGTCTGATTTTCAGGCGAGAAGTTGAAAATTGCCCCAACAGTTCAAAACAACAACAACAACAACTTGTATTTATATAGCCCCTTTCACGTATAAAAACATCCCAAGGTGCTTCACAGGAGTATTTTAAGACAAAAAAATTTGACACCGAGCCACATAAGGAGAAATTAGGGCAGATGACCAAAAGCTTGGTCAAAGAGGTAGGTTTTAAGGAGCGTCTTAAAGGAGGAAACAGAGGTAGCGTGGCGGAGAGGTTTAGGCAGGGAATTCCCAGAGCTTAGGGCCTAGGCAACAGAAGGCACGGCCACCAAATGTTGAGCGATTATAATCAGGGATGCTCAAGAGGGCACAATTAGAGGAGTGCAGATATCTCAGAGGGTTGTGGGGCTGAAGGAGATTACAGAGATAGGAAGGGGCGAGGCCATGGAGGGATTTGAAAACAAGGATGAGAATTTTGAAATCGAGGCGCTGCTTAACTGGGAGCCAATGTAGGTCAGCGAGCACAGGGGTGATGGGCGAACGGGACTTGATGCGAGTTAGGACGCGGGCAGCCGAGTTTTGGATGACCTCAAGTTTACGTAGGGTGGAATGGGGGAGGCCAGCCAGGAGTGTGTTGGAATAGTCAGGTCTAGAGGTAACAAAGGCATGGATGAGGGTTTCAGCAGCGGATGAGTTGAGGCAGGGGCGGAGCCGGGCGATGTTACGGAGGCGGAAGTAGGCGGTCTTTGTTATGCTGCGGATATGTGGTTGGAAGCTAATTTCAGGGTCAAATATGACACCAAGGTTGCGAACAGTGTGGTTCAGCCTCAGGCAGATGTTAGGGAGACGGATGGAGTCAGTGGCTAGGGAACGGAGCTTATGGTGGGGACTGAAAACAATGGCAAAAGTACTTAATTGGCTTTGGCTGTCCTGAAAACATAAAAGGCACTATATGAATGCATGTTCTTTTTTTAATTCTTTCTTTTTCCTGTATTGTAATTGACTCAAAATCCAGAATATCAATTTGATCTTATACCCCACACTATTCCACCGTGACAAGTTCTTCCACAGACTAATCTCTTACCAATGTAACAACCATCATGACCTGTGGAGTATTTTGTCATTTATGTCTATAACCTTCAGGCCTCTTTTGTAACCAGATAGTTCATAATGTTTGTGCATCCATCAATGTACCATTAATTAATTTGAGTGCTGAAATGTTGGCTGTGCCTGCAGCTTAAGTTATGATAAAACTTATGTCCCATTCTACTGTCAGTGCAACTGCTTATTCTCAGACGTCATGGGCCTATATTCAGGGCTATGACATGTGTCAGTATTTTTTTTAGGTGCGACACATACGTTTGTTGAGCAGCTCTTGCTAGTGTTTGATATTGACAGATATGCAATCAATCTCTAAATGAAAACAATTTCAGTTCCACAAGTCTGTAGCCACGAAAGTCATCTCTGCTGCGCTTCTCTGAACTATCAATATTCTTTGGAAAGTAAATGGCCCAATATTCTGAAACTGGCTTTATAATTGACTTTCAGTTTTGACTTTACGTTCAGTCCGTAAGGGTGACCCCGAGCTTCCAGTCGCCTGTCATTTCAATTCACCGCTCCGTTCCCACTCAGACCTTACTGTCCGCAGCCTCTTGCATTGTTCCACGGAAGCTCAGCGTAAGCTCGAGGAACAGCACCTCATCTTTCGATTAGGCACTTTACAACCTTCCAGACTCAATATCGAGTTCAACAATTTCAGATCATAACCTCGGCCCTTATTATATTGTTATATAGTTTTTATCCACACCTTTGGTTTGTGCCTTTTCCTTTTTTTCCTCTCTCTCCCACATGGCAGCTGTCTTTCACTCTGCCAGCGCATTTCACACTTCATCTAGAGCCATCTTTTGTCTCTTTACCTGTCCTATTACCATCTCGTCTTGTCTTGAATATCTCTTAATGTCTCTTCACCTCTCAGACCTTCCCTTTTGTTCTTTCATCCCCTCCCCCATTTCCCAGCCCCCAAACTGGCCTTTTAATCTGTTTCATTTCCTGTGTTTTCTCAGTCCTGACGAAGGGTTTCGACCTGAAACGTTAACTCTGTTTCTCTCTCCACGGATGTTGCCTGGCCTGTTGAGTTTTTCCAGCATTTTCTGTTGTTATTTATAATTGACTTATTGAATTATACAAATACAGCAGGTGCAAAGTAAAATTTCCTCCACCGATGATGATCTTACCTCACCCTGAGTAAAACATAAAAGGATTTTTTTTAAACTTGAAAGTTCAGCACCATTAACGTCAACCTTTTGTTCCCTTTTTCAGCTGCTGACAGATCTGATATGTATTTCCAGAACTTTCTGTTTTTTTACCTTAGTAAATCATTGGACTTTCTACTGAATGCAACAGAAGTCTGAGGGATATAAAAGGAAGGAGGGGACAGACACAGGTAACACTGTCAATGTAAATACATTTAATGTGGGAACCCAGTGTGCAATTAAAGCCTGCAAATCCACCATTTTGTAAAGTCAGAATAATTGAGCAGCTATCTTTACAATCTTTAATATGGTGACTGTATTGATATCATTACAGTGACTAAGCTGGCATATCAGCTAGAAACGATTAAATCAGGAACATATACAGTTAACAATGTTTTCTAAGCAGAATTACATCTCAAATGAGTCAGCATGGAAAGTTTGCTGATTTTTGCACTCCAGTTGAAAGATGATAGTGGTAGAGTGCAGAATTGTCTAATTTTGCGTCTTGCAATAATAGAGCTTTTTCAGTGAGATTTGTTTTGCGTACAAGAAGCAGGTGCCATATTAGATGAAATTGCAAACTCACAGCATAACGAGCCACTTCACACCACCTCCAGATTGACTCCCGGAGAAGCATAATTCAGGACTAATATGGTTTCATTCGAAGTATTTTGCTGGCCTATAAACTCGCTGAAACTGAGGTGAATACAGTGATGTGTGTGTCAGCTGTGAGCGTGGATCTAGCTTCAGTTCATACCTCGCATGGAGTTGCTGACGATTAATTGAGGGACATGCTATTAGGCGATAATAGTGGTGTTTATGTCGTGTGAGGGATAACATCAGGGCCACTGATTCACTGTGGCTGAATCCATCAAATTCTAATTTCATTATTACAATTCCAATGTATTCTGGGATTTTCCCTGGTGCTTTGTGGATTGAATTCTACAAATCCGGATTCTTACGTGAATGAGTGGCCATTGCCAGTTTCAAAGCTGTGACTACACGGCAAGGTGGTATGCAAGACAAGCCAGTTGCAGTTGGTATCTGAGCCTGTAATTTCCCCAAAAATGAGTCGCAGCACTGATGCCCGTTTAAAAAAAACTTATAGCAGCTGGTGGTTGCAGAGGGAGTTACTCACAGGTTTTCTGGGTCTGCTCTTTTGCATTCCCATTGGTGTAAAACCTGCGTAAAACTGGGGTAAGCAGCCGAACTGCCTGCAAACCCTCTGCGCAGCCTTTAAAAAAGTTCAGCCTGCACTGTTCTGCAGGAGACTTGAAGACAAACAGATAAAAGGATCAGTGCGTGGCTCCTTCATTTCACACTCAAATAACTTCATTATAGTGTGCCAACTCCCTCATCCTCAGGACAGCACATCAATGCTGCAAAGAGTTCCACTTCCTCAGCAGGGCAGTCAAGGTAACACGCTGCATTTTCTTCTTTGCTTACCCTGGTGGATACCAGCACGCTTTTTACCCTCTTGAAGCAACATTTGCATGGGCTGCTTCCATTATCGAAGAAGTTGTGAATAAAGCTGAACACTGTGGAATCATCAGCGAACTGCCCCACTTCTGACCATATGACCTTTGTGCCAGACATAACTGGAGTCAGTGGCGGGTTCTCACTTTGACCTCCAATTACCTCCATTTTGTTCGGGCACCTTGTTGCCATAGTCGATCAAATGTTGAGGGCAGTTACTCTTCCCTCCCCCTCTGCCATTCCGCTCATGCGTCCATGTCTGGATCAAGGCTGTGATGAGGTCTGGAGCCAAGTTGATCTGGTGGAACCTGAACTGAGCATCAGCACGAAGGCTTGTTATCTCTAAACTGCCTGTTATCACTACTGTCTTTGCTTCTCATTGTAGCTGCAGATTGAGCATGCTCAGAGTTCTTGTGGCATAAATATTAGTGACTGCATGTACGAATAAGTGACACTGAGACAAACAATTCTCTCCCAACAGATGCTGAAACAGGTAAAATATTTCAGGAGCAAAACAAAAATTGAAGACTAAAAAGAGACAGTGATGCCTCCTTTCTATCAGCACTAGAGAAGTACAAGTCTTTCGATAAACAAAATTTGAAAGTGTTATGACATGTTGCCAGGAAATTGTGGAAAGTAAGATGATTTGCAGTTTTTTGTTTTTATCTCCCATGCTTTGGGATAAGACTTTGAAAGTTTAAAGATCATGTGATACGAGGTCTTGAAAATGTGTTCACCGGTTTCTGAATTTGAGAAACGTCCATTATACTTGGAGTTTTTTCCTTAATGTTGGTGCCACAGACACATGAAGGGATATAAATGGGATATACAGTACAATGTACTTCTAAAAACATAAAAGTGGCCCCTTGAAATACTTATATATAAAAGTTTTGAGTCTGTTGTACTTCAGATGCTACTTTAATGCTAATCATTTTCTACAGCTGCGAATCCAGGAGAAACTGAGGCCCGTAATTTCCGATAGGAGGCTTCCCGCGTGCAGATGCCTCCGATCGGAAATAAATCTACGAACTTGCCTGAGGGCTCCCGCAGACACTTCCGCTCCTGGGCCTCTCCAAACTCGAAATGTGCAGGGCCCACGTATCCCAGAGGCGCACGCAGTGCGTAAGGGCCAGGCCAGCCAATAGGAGAAGGGAATCTCCCTTCATACCTTTGACAGATAGACCTGCCAAAAATATGAATGGAGATTGTCCCAAAAACACAGTAAAACAATTAAATAAATTTTTAAAAAACCATCACGTTTATAAAATGAGTTAAAATTGCAATAAATTAAATATTTTAAACAAAAATTTAATATTTTGAACAAAATAATTAAAGTTTTTTACAGGGCTAAAAATAAACTTAACTTTTTTAAAGTATTTTTAAATTATAAATGAGTGAATTTTTAAAAAAAAACTTTTTTTCAACTCTTATGCTGATTTCTAAGGGTTTTCTGCGGGCGGAGGTTCTGCAGAAAGCGGACCTCTCCACCCACAGAGGCCCTTCTCCAGGGCAGGCGTCCGATCTGTCAAGAACATTCTTGACAGATTGGAAATGGCGGTTTTCAGCGCTTGCACATCACATGCCTGAAACCTGCATTTCCGGTGTCCCTACGGGTGTGTACACAGTGCGTACACACCCGTAGGCATCGGAAAATACGGACCAATTCCTTTCATTCACTTCAGGATGTGCCTACAGGTAATTAGCATCTAATTAACATATTTACAACAATTAGTATGAAATTGAAGGAACCGGTTAGGTCACACACAACAGAATAATATATTGTGCATTACATGGTACAATTCATCTGTCCTCATAAAACAGCATATCCTCTGATGTATAGTGAGCAATGCCACAGGGCATCTGCTAGTATTAAATGACATATGTGCAAAATGAATTGTATATAGAATCATGTGTATATTAAAATGCAGTAGGATTTTAAACACTTCCAAATGTATATTTGAAAGAAATGACTTTAAGAACATACATAAGAACATAAGAAATAGGAGCAGGAGTAGGCCAATCGGCCCCTCGAGCCTGCTCCGCCATTCAATAAGATCATGGCTGATCTGATCCTAACCGCCAATCCACTATCACAGAACCATCTCCTGAATCTAACAGAATTAGACACACGAAATAGGAGCAGGATCAGGCTACACGGCCCCTGGGCCCGCTCCGCTACCCACAGGGCCATGACTGATCCGAACCTAGACTCATGTCCAAATTCCTGCCCGCTCCCCGTAACCCTTAATTCCCTTTACTTCTAGGAAACTGTCTATTTCTGTTTTAAATTTATGTAATGATGTAGCTTCTACAGCTTTTTGGGGCAGCATATTCCATGGACCTACCACCCTCTGAGTGAAGTAGTTCCTCCTCATCTCAGTTTTGAAAGAGCAGCCCCTTATTCTAAGACTATGCCCCCTAGTTCTAGTTTCACCCATCATCGGGAACATCTTCCCCGCATCCACCCGATCCAACCCCTTCACAATCTTATATGTTTCAATAAGATCGCCTCTCATTCTTCTGAACTCCAATGAGTAGAGTCCCAATCTACTCAACCTCTCCTCATATGTCCATCCCCTCATCCCCGGGATTAACCGAGTGAACCTTCTTTGTACTGACTCGAGAGCAAGTATGTCCTTTCTTAAGTATGGACACCAAAACTGTACGCAGTATTCCAGGTGCGGTCTCACCAATACCTTGTACAACTGAAACAATACCTCCCTATTTTTATATTCTATCCCCCTAGCAATGAAAGCCAACATTCCATTGGCCTTCTTAATCACTTGCTGCACCTGCATACTAACCTTTTGAGTTTCGTGCACCAGGACCCCCAGATCCCTTTGTACTTCAGTACTTTCCAGTTTCTTGCCATTAAGATAATAACTTGCTCTACGATTTTTCCTGCCAAAGTGCATAACCTCACACTTTCCAGTATTGTATTCCATCTGCCAAATCTCTGCCCACTTACTTAGCCTGTCGATGTCCCCTTGCAGGTTTTTTATGTCCTCCTCACTCACTACTTTCCCTCCCATCTTAGTATCATCTGCAAACTTTGATATGTTACACTCGGTCCCCTCCTCCAAATCGTTAATATAGATTGTAAAGAGTTGGGGACCCAGCACTGACCCCTGCAGAACACCACTAGTTACTGATTGCCAGTCTGAGAATGAACCATTTATCCCAACTCTCTGCCTTCTGTTAGATAGCCAATCCTCTATCCATGCCAGAATATTACCCCCAATCCCGTGATTTTTTATCTTAAGCAATAATCTTTTGTGTGGCACCTTGTCAAATGCCTTTTGGAAGTCTAAATACACTACATCCACTGGTTCCCCTTTATCCACCCTATATGTTACTTCCTCAAAGAACTCCAGCAAATTTGTCAAACATGACTTCCCCTTCATAAAACCATGCTGACTTTGTCCTATTAAATTATGATTATCCAAATGTCCTGTTACTGTCTCTTTAATAATGGACTCCAAAATTTTACCTACCACAGATGTTAGGCTAACCGGTCTATAGTTTCCAGCCTTTTGTCTACTGCCCTTTTTAAATAAGGGTGTTACATTAGCAGTTTTCCAGTCTGCCGGGACCTTTGCCGAGTCCAGGGAGTTTTGGAAAATTATTACCAATGCATCCACAATCCCTACCGCCACTTCCCTCAAGACCCTAGGATGTAAGCCATCAGGTCCAGGTGATTTATCCGCCTTGAGTCCCATTATTTTACCGAGTACCACTTCCTTAGTGATTATGATCGTGTTTAGCTCCCTTTAGCCCCCTGTTTGTCCAGTGTTGGGATATTCTTAGTGTCCTCTACTGTAAAGACTGATGTAAAATATTCATTCAGTGTTTTTGCCATCTCCATATTTCCCACCATTAATTTCCCAGTCTCATCCTCTAAGGGACCAACATTTACTTTAGCCACCCTTTTTCTTTTTATATAACTATAAAAACTCTTACTATCTGTTTTTATATTTTTTGCTAATTTACTTTCATAATCTATCTTCCCTTTCTTAATCAATCTTTTTGTTATTTTTTGCTGTCTTTTAAAGTTTTCCCAATCCTCTATCCTCCCACTAGATTTGGCTACCTTATATGCCCTTGTTTTTAGTCGAATACTATCCTTAATTTCTTTACTTAGCCACGGATGGCTGTCTTTTCTTTTACACCCTTTTCTTCTCAGTGGAATATATATTTTTTGGAAGTTGTAAAATAACTCCTTAAATGTACACCACTGATCATGTATCGTCTTACCCTTTAATCTATTTTCCCAATCCACTCTACTCAATTCCGCTCTCATACCTTCATAGTCTCCTTTATTCAAGCTTAGCACGCTTGTTTGAGATCCAACCTTCTCACCCTCTAATTGAATATGGAATTCAACCATGTTATGGTCACTCATTCCAAGGGGATCCTTTACTAGGACATTTTTAATTAATCCCGTCTCGTTACACAGGACCAGATCTAAGGTTGCTTGCCCCCTGGTCGGTTCAGTTACATACTGCTCAAGAAACCCATCCCTAATACACTCAATGAACTCATCCTCAAGGCTGCCCTGCCCAATTTGATTTGTCCAATTAATATGATAGTTAAAATCCCCCATAATTATAGATGTTCCCTTATTACAAGCCTCAACTATTTCCTGATTGATACTCCGTCCAACAGAGTTGCCACTGTTCGGAGGCCTATAGACTACGCCCACTAGTGTTTTTTTCCCCTTATTATTCCTTACCTCCACCCAAACTGTTTCATTATCCTGATCTTTTGACCCAATATCATTTCTCTGTATTACAGTGGTTCCTTCCTTTATTAACATAGCCACCCCACCTCCCCTTCCTTCCTGCCTGTCCTTCCTGATCGTTAAATAACCTGGTATGTTTAATTCCCAGGCATTGTCACCCTGCAGCCATGTTTCTGTAATGGCCACAAGATCATACCCATATGTAGCTATTTGTGCCATTAACTCGTCTATTTTGTTACGAATGCTACGTGCATTCAGATAGAGAACTTTCAAAGATGTTTTGTGACACTTAGTTCCTGCATTTGCCCTTTTTATTACTTTACCTTTTACTCCATACCTTCTGCCCCTTCCTGACACGCTCTGGTTTTTCATTTCCCCACTGCTACCTAAGTCTATGACCTTCTCTGTTGTCATTTTTATTATTTGCTCTCTAGGAACCTCCCCCCCACTAGTTAGTTTAAAGCCCTCTCTACAGCCCTAGTTATATGATCCGCCAGGACTCTAGTCCCAGCACTGGCCAAGTGAAGCCCGTCCCAACGGAACAGCTCCCTCCTGCCCCAGTACTGGTGCCAGTGTCCCAGGAAGCAAAACCCATTTCTCCCACACCAGTCTTTGAGCCACGCATTTAACTCTCTAATTTTATTTGTCCTAGCCAAATTCGCTCGTGCCTCAGGTAATAATCCAGAGATTATTACCCTTGTGGTTCTGCTTTTTAATTTGGCCCCTAGCTGCTCAAACCCCCTCAGCAGAACCTCCTTCCTTGTCCTATCTCTGTCATTGGTACCAACATGGACCACGACAACTGGATCCTCCCCCTCCCACTCCAAGTTTCTCTCCAGTCCAGAGGAGATGTCCTTAACCCTGACACCGGGCAGGCAACACAGCCTTCGGGACTCTCGCTCTCGGCTGCAAAGAACTCTATCTATCCCCCTAACGATACTATCCCCTACCACTACAACATTTCTTTCAACTCCCCCCACTTGAATGGCCCCCTGCTCCACGGTGCTGTGGCCAGGTTGCTCATCCTCCCTGCAGTCCCTGCTCCTGTCCCCACAGGGAGTAAGAGCCTCGAACCTGTTGGACAAGTGCAAGGGCTGCGGCTCCTCCAACACTACCTCCTGGATCCCCGTACCTGCCTCACTTCTATTCACACCATCCTGACCCTGGCCACGGACTACATCTGAATTAATTAATCTAATTGGTGTGACTACCTCGTGATACACAGAGTCCAGGTAACTCTCCCCCTCCCTGATGTGTCTCAGTGTTTGAAGCTCGGACTCCAGCTCTTCAACACGGAGCCGGAGTTCCTCGAGCAGCCAACACTTACTGCAAATGTGATCACCGTGAGCATCAATGGTGTTCACCAGCTCCCACATATTGCAGCAGTAACACATCACCTGATCTCCCATTCTATGTAATTAATTAAATTTATTAATATTATTCTTAAATATCCTCTGCCCCGATTCTAGATGGTGAATATCACACCTTAGAACTATAAACCAAAGAGATTTAAGCTTAAAAGGGAGAAATACTCACCAACCAATCACTTACCCGCTTTCTGGTGACGTCACACTTGGATTACTTTTTACCTCTCTCCTTCCAGACTGGAGACTGGTACGCCTTACCTGGTCTCTGGGGGCTTTTATACCCCGCTCTGTCGCTCAGGATTCCCGCCAACGCTGTGAGGCCTTACCTGGTCTCTGGGGACTTTTATACCCCGCTCTGTCGCTCAGGATTCCCGCCAACGCTGTGAGGCCTTACCTGGTCTCTGGGACTTTTATACCCCGCTCTGCCGCTCAGGATTCCCGCCGGCGCTGTGAGGCCTTACCTGGTCTCTGGGGACTTTTATACCCCGCTCTGTCGCTCAGGTTTCCCGCCGACGCTGTGAGGCCTTACCTGGTCTCTGGGACTTTTATAGCCCCGCTCTGCCGCTCAGGATTCCCGCCGACGCTGTGAGGCCTTACCTGGTCTCTGGGACTTTTATAGCCCCGCTCTGCCGCTCAGGATTCCCGCCGACGCACTGAGGCCTTACCTGGTCTCTGGGACTTTTATAGCCCTGCTCTGCCGCTCAGGATTCCCGCCGACGCTGTGAGGCCTTACCTGGTCTCTGGGACTTTTATACCCCGCTCTGCCGCTCAGGATTCCCGCCGACGCTGTGAGGCCTTACCTGGTCTCTGGGGACTTTTATACCCCGCTCTGTCGCTCAGGTTTCCCGCCGACGCTGTGAGGCCTTACCTGGTCTCTGGGACTTTTATAGCCCCGCTTTGCCGCTCAGGATTCCCGCCGACGCTGTGAGGCCTTACCTGGTCTCTGGGACTTTTATACCCCGCTCTGCCGCTCAGGTTTCCCGCCAATGCTGTGAGGCCTTACCTGGTCTCTGGGGACTTTTATACCCCGCTCTGCCGCTCAGGTTTCCCGCCGACTTTATTGTGTGTAATATATTGGACAGATATTTACGTTCACAGCTGCAGAATCATAGGGCTGAATTTCAATGTTGCAGAGAGCGTGGGTTTGAATGCGGGCGGGCGTGGGGGTTAAAACCGGCGAAATTGACAGTGTGTTGGGAAGCTGGCTCCAACCCGCTGACTTCCGCATTTCACTGGAGCGTGTTAAGCTGCGTGCGAGCAACTCCCTCGGGAGAGGCGAGTTGTCAATTTCCATATGCTAATTGCTCAATTAGAGGTTTTAAAAAATTTGTTTATGGGATGTGGGTGTCGCTGGCAAGCCAGCATTTATTGCCCATCCCTAATTGCCCTTGAGAAGGTGGTGGTGAGCCGCCTTCTTGAACTGCTGCAGTCCATGTGGTGAAGGTACTCCCACAGTGCTGTTAGGTAGGGAGTTCCAGGATTTTGACCCAGCGACGATGAAGGATCGGCGATATACTTCTAAGTCAGGATTGTGTGTGACTTGGAGGGGAAATGGGAGGTGGTGGTGTTCCCATGTGTCTTCTGCCCTTGTCCTTCTAGGTGGAAGAGGTCACGGGTTTGTGAGGTGCTGCTGAAGAAGCCTTGGCGAGTTGCTGCAGTGCATCTTGTGGCTGGTACACACTGCAGCCACAGTACGCTGGTGGTGGAGGGAGTGAATGTTTAAGGTGGTGGATGGGGTGCCAATCAAGTGGGCTGCTTTGTCCTGGATGATGTCAAGCTTCTTGAGTGTTGTTGGAGCTGCACTCATCCAGGCAAGTGGAGAGTATTCCATCACACTCCTTACTCGTGCCTTGTAGATGGTGGAAAGGCTTTGAGGAGTCAGGAGGTGAGACACTCGTCACAGAATACCTAGCCTCTGACCTGCTCTTGTTGCCACAGTATTTATGTGGCTGGTCCAGTTAAGTTTCTGGTTAATGGTGACCCCCAGGATGTTGATGGTGGGGGATTCGGCGATGGCAATAACGTTGAATGTCAAGGGGAGGTGGTTAGACTCTCGCTTGTTGGAGATAGTCATTGCCTGGCACTTCTGTGGCGCGAATGTTACCTGCCACTTATCAGCCCAAGCCTGAACGTCGTCCAGGTCTTGTTGCATGCAGGCATGGACTGTTTCATTATCTGAGGAGTTGTGAATGGCGCTGAACACTGTGCAGTCATCAGCGAACATCCCCATTTCTGACTTTATGTTGGAGGGAAGGTCGTTGATGAAGCAGCTGAAGATGGTTGGGCCTAGGACACTGCCCTGAGGAACTCCTGCAGCGATGTCCTGGTGCTGTGATGATTGACCTTCAACCACCACAACCATCTTCCTTTGTGCTAGGTATGACTACAGCCAGTGGAGCGTTCCCCCCCCCCCCCCCCGATTCCCATTGACTTCAGTTTTACTAGGGCTCCTTGATGCCACACTTGGTCAAATGCTGCCTTGATGTCAAGGGCAGTCACTCTCACCTCACCTCTGGAATTCAGCTCCTTTGTCCATGTTTGGACCAAGGCTGTAATGAGTTCAGGAGCCGAGTGGTCTTGGCGGAACCCAAACTGGGCATCAGTGAGCAGGTTATTGGTGAGTAAGTGTCGCTTGATAGCACTGTCGATGACACCTTCCATCACTTTGCTGATGATTGAAAGTAGACTGATGGGGCGGTAATTGGCCGGGTTGGATTTGTCCTGCTTTTTGTGGACAGGACATACCTGGGTAGTTTTCCACATTGTTGGATAGATGCCAGTGTTGTAGCTGTACTGGAACAGCTTGGCTAGATGCGTGGCTAGTTCTGGAGCACAAGTTTTCAGCACAATAGCCGGGATGTTGTCGGGGCCCATAGCCTTTGCTGTATCCAGTGCGCTCAGCCGTTCCTTGATATCATGTGGAGTGAATCGAATTGGCTGAAGATATTGACACACTGTTTTCAGTTTAACCTCGGGTCCATGGATTTCCCGAAGCTTGCCAGTGAAACCAAGGCGAGTACAAAGCGGCAATTGAGGGGCTTGAAGCAATCTCAGGCAAAGATGCCAATAAATACTCAGCACTCACAGCTGCTTTCTTACCTGCTAGTGGGAAAGGGTTTGTTCACAGTACATATGCTGAGAGGTTACTTTGTATAATTTAGAGGTTACTTTCTACACTTTGGGGATTTGCTCTATCACATCAGGATGGGTGCCGCTTATGCTGCCGTAGATTGGACCTCAGATGCTGCTCACAGAGCTGCAGAGAGAGGACCAGCAGAGAGGAGACCAGCAGAGAGGGGACCAGCAGAGTGGGGACCAGCGGAGAGGTGCAGCTCGCAGGAGGCACTACCCATGAAACGGGGTCTATAGGCAGAGGATCAATTTCCTTGACATGCCTGAACACCAATGTCTCAGGAGGCTCAGGATGTCACGTCAGGTGGTGACAGTCATCTGCAGCCTCCTAGAAGAAAACCTGCTGTCTGCTGGACCTGGTGGCCATGCGTTACCAGTGGCTGTCAAAGTCAGCGACAACCTCTGTTTTGCCTCCAGATCCTTCCAGGGCTCTGCTGCTGACGTATGCAGGATCTCCCAGTCAGACGCGCACAAAAGCATAACAGTTTGGTGCCTGTGAGGGCCCCGCCAAAGACTGCTCCACCTGTGCAGGGGCAGACTCGGCCATCGGGAGACGAGGCAGCATGTTGGCTACTGACTGAGAGGTGGGCTGTGGGTGAGAAGTCAAATCACTTTGAGTGGAGTCCCCACTTCCGTGACCCCTTTTGTCATCATCCCTCTCATGGTCCAGCCGCACTTCACTGCTACCACTGTGCTGGAGAACACTTTGGTGCAGATCAGTGCAGCAATGTAAGGCCAAGGCTAAGGTATCTGTCAACCTATTTCAGATAGCAGACATGTTGGCATCCAGAGACTGCATGGTGGTGTTGAAGGCATGCATGGACTCATTTGATTGGAGCGTATGATGATCCATGGTGCTGGCCACTCTATCCATGGAAGACTTCATCTCAGTGACCTGTGACATCACCTGCCTCACGCTTGAGGTGGACTCCTCTAATCTCTCCACAATCGTGGTGATTCCACTTTGAAGGCCTGTCAGTGCACCGCACATTCTCTGCTGCTGCTCAATGATTCTCCTCTTCATTGACGGCCCCCAGGATACAGCATCTGTGTCCAGCTGAGCAGAGCTTGGAGAGGGTTGCGTCCTCCGACGCGAACTCTCCACTGCTGTCCCTGTCTCCACCATCTACCTTTGCTCACTTGTGAAGTGTGAGTCACCAGGTGAAAGCTCAACTATCTGCCTTACTGGTCCCACCGAAGTGTGAGTATCTGAGCTGGTGCCTGGTCTGCATGAGTCCTGTGACAGTGCACCCTCAGAAGAACTCGGCTCCTCTGAGGAATTGTCGTCAGCGACCTCCCCCGACTGCTGCTGCACACATGAAGGCCCTGTGGGAGATAAAAGACATGACTTAGTCCTGGCAAGGTAGGAACATGTTGCAAGTTGTCATTATGACGATGATCATATTTCACTCACTGTTGAAATCAAGTCAACATGACTGAGTGGCGTATGACATGTGGGTGGCTTTTATTTAATTGTGTCACCGGGTAGCTGGAAGCTCCCCGTCTCCCCATCTCCAACAGCCAGGGGCGCCGAAACCTCACTGAGCTCCAGCGCCTCCTCCTCTGCGCTTGTCAGCTGCGAGATGTTTGGAGGGCCCCCTCTGTTTCTCTCCCTCTCCCTGCTGTTCTGTGCTCTCTTCTCCTGCAAGGAGGGAAAGAAGAGATGTATGAGTGCGTGTAATGGCATGTGTTCATCCGATGGATGGAGTGCATTTGGTGAGGGTGAGTATGAGGGAGAAACATGACATTGCATAAGGATGAGGGTGACTGGGAGTGGTGGATGGATAGATGGGGAAGTGCATAGAAAGAGAAGGAGGGGAGCACCTGCAAGGTAAGTGGGTGTCAGGAGTAATGTGCTGGAGTAGGCTTGACAAGGCAGAGTGAGGGGGTGGGGTGATGCGCACAGCAGGATGTAGGTGAATGTGCCACTGTACTCACCTTTCCTGACCTGCTTATGTCATTAAAGCACTTGCATCTAGCCAATTGAAAAAGGCTGATCAAAAAGAATTGAATGCTTTTAAGCTCTAAAATCTTTTCTAGTTTGTTACAGACAGACCTTAACAAGTGCTATATGGTGTCAGAATTGAAGCAAGTCTCTGAATCTACCAGAATGTTTGAAAAAGAGATAAGGGGGGGGAGGACCAACATTTTATGCTAGAAAAGACAACGTGCTGCAGTTCCACATGATTTTCAAGTTAAGTACTCTAAACTGATTGTTATAAATCTCATCATCAAGAAACTACTTATGAAATAACACTGGACGGCCAGCTGGTGGCGCCAACCAAGGAGTATAAATACTCGGGCGTGGGCCCCAGCTAGCCCAGGGACATTTTGTAAGACAAGGAGCTAGTGAAATACAACTAGACTTCCATGTTCTGAAACAAGTTGATTAAAGCTTTGCTTTATGCTCACACCAAGTGTGTAGTGAGTTTTATTACGTCAGTGATTAAGTACAGATTTTATAGTTTTTTGAAACTATATTCTGCTCTGTGAGAAGCCATTTAAAATGATAAGCACTTGGCATGTAGTCGCTGTACAGTTCTGCAAATCTATTCAAACTGTACCATTCCCAACTAAACTAGAGATGGCAGGTAATCAAGGCAGTAACTAGTAAAGCTTTAAGGGAATCGGGAACAATCCAGTGGGCGATAACGGGGCGCTAACAACTTACCGACTGGGCGTGGCGAAATGAACGACTCACGCTAAATTGGCTGGGAGGTTTGCGGCGGCGGTAACACATTGCGCCACAGTCTCCTGCACCCGGAGATCGTGACGTCATTGTTCGTGCGCATCGCCCCGGACCCGAACTTCGGTTCCGCCCCCTGCAGCATCGCCGGGCGAAAACACCGACAGCTGCAGGAGGCGTTGTTCGGGAGTCTGGGCGCTTCAGGGGCACAAGTTAAAGGGGATGTTGGCGCAGTAAGTATAAAAATTGATGCAAAACATTATTTCAATTTTTTTCATTTTTCTTCGGCCGTATGTGGCTGATCGGGCTGGATCGCGGCTGCCGTCGGGGACCAACTTTAACTGGACCCAATGCAGAACCTGCAGCGATGGCCCTTCCCTTTAAAGGAGGGAAGGAGCCTCGGATCACGGCAGCGCTGCTTGGGACATTGTGCAGCGCTGCACCACTACCGCCCCGCCTGCGCCCTTTAGCGCTCCCGGAAGGAAGTAGAGTGCTTGATTTAGAGCTCCACTTCCTTCCTGGAGCGATAACACCGAATTTAGAGAAAGCTGGGAATCATTGGCGCCTGGTCTTCAGTTAGAGATAGATAAAGATGAGACCGATTAGAAGTTATTCTTAGTAGGATTACATAATTATGTGTTTGAAAGAGAAAATGAGTGAAAGCTTCGCACACATATGTTTAACAACTGAGGCCAAGATCCTGATCAATTAGTATGCAGCAAGACTCTGTGTATTAGGCAGAATGTGTAACTTGGGAAAAAGGTCTAATCAGAAACAGAGCACTTATTACGATCTAGAGCAACCGTACCAAGAAGAGACTTTTGCAAAGACCAAAACACATTGAAAGCTAGCATCAACATATGTAAAGGCAATGAAATGGCTGCATAGCAGCTGAAAAACAAAGTACCCGGGAGAAGTGCAATACTTAACTTGGAAAAAGAAGAAAATCAACCAGATGTGAATCCCGGGCAACTATGGAAAGCCCCTGAGATAGACTGTAAATACAGTGAAGGGAAAAAAAAGTCATGTCAAGGAAAGAAGTCTGCCCTGCTTGGGCTCAGGATTGTAATGCATGTAGGGAACTGGACCATTTCTCAGCTGAGTGTCCAAAGCCCAGAGATCAGAACAAAGACAAACCAACAGCTACATACTGTCAATGAAGCGAGTTGTGACTCAGAAGCTGCATACCGTAGATGAAGCTTTTAGTGACTCACATTCTCTCGCTTGATGTTGTTTGATCTGTAAAAGAAAAAAATAAATGCTAAGAAATTACACATGCCAACATGTTCAAACAACAAGCAAATCAGAATTCGCTCAGACTGTGGTAGAAACATAGAAACATAGAAAAATAGGAGCAGGAGTAGACCATTCGGCCCTTCGAGCCTGCTCCGCCATTCAATATGATCATGGCTGATCCTCTATCTCAATACCATATTCCCACTCTCTCCCCATACCGCTTGATGCCTTTTGTGTCTAGAAATCTATCTATGTCCTTCTTAAATATATTCAGGTGCTGCTGTCAACGTTCTATCCAAGACTGATCAAAAATGGCAGAGAACTTCAGGATACCAAAACCTCTGCTCACGTGATTCTAACATTTCATTGCTCATGCTCAACATAAAAAACACAATATTATCTATCTGTGATTTAGTTGAAACTGGACCCTAGGGCTGGATTTTGTCAATGGGGAGCCTTTGGAGGCGAGACTCCCACTTTTTGGGTTGTAGTCCCGCCTCCATCGACTTGTGGCCAACCCATGCTATTTTCCCTTGATTGACCTTGTTAAGCCCACCCAGCGGGCTCAGCAGGCCAATTAAGGGACACCTAGTTACTGATGATGTCAGCGATTGACATTTCATCTGTCAAGAGCTTTTGACAGATGAAAAATCAGCCTTTGACAGCTCTGTGAAGCTGTCAATCACTGACAATCTGTCTTCTAACTTGAGTCCTTCTACTCAGACTCAGTTAGAGATCTCCCCAGACCAGAAAACAGAGGCTGCAGCTTTTGACAGTTCAGCGGCCATTCTGCTTTCTGTGGCGGTGAGCTGAGGGGCTCCCGAGAACTGAAGGAAGGAAGACTGCAGGAGAAAGTAAAGGTAAGTAAAACTTATTAAAAACACTTTACACTTACCTCACACACTTACCTCTGCACACATGCACCCATCACTCACCTGCACAACGGACATCTCGACCCCTCCAACCCCTGCAGACCGACGGTCCGCCTCGCTAACTTGGCGTGGTTCGGAGCCGTTGGACAGCCCACACTTCAGGGTTAAAAATAGGGATTAGGCAAAAAACTGCATGTTAACTACCTGTTAACAGGCAGTTAATTGGCACTAATCCCCTTCCTGTCTCGGGGAGGCGGCTCCCAGCACAGGTCGGGTACCCGCCTCCTGAGACATTGGCACGGAGGCGGGTTGGGGGTGGGATGGGTTCCCGTCCCCCGATTCTGCAATTTTCCCACCACTCCCGCCTTCAAACCCGCCTCCTCGGGGCTTGGAAAATCGAGCCCATATGGTTGCTATGGATGTTACAGTTTGTTGAAGTGTTCTTATTTCAAAATTTATTTTGTGTGCGTGGAGGGAGGTGTATTTTGTTGTCATTTTGTATCAATTGTCAAGCTCCCTTTGACATGGAAGTGTTTGTGTGATTGAGAGTTGCAGGCACAGTAGTTAGTTCAAAATGGTTGATCAATAACGAACAAATGTTTTTGAGCTCTGCACTAATTGGTTACTACCTTGACGTTAATAACTTGTCAATTTTATTTTGCTTGATTTTTTATTTAAGTAAAAGCTGAGGCTTTCTAATTTATTTTACAGCTACGTTATATTAAATAGATCAGGCTATTTTTATGATCAGTTGTCCTGCTATATTGTTGAGGAAAATCCTTAAGCTGGGGTGCCAATTTAATATTTTACCCCAGCTTTCTGTCTGTACTACATTTGGTTTAAATGTGTTAACTATTTTGTTGTAAATCACACTCTGAAGCACCAGAGTTGTAAGGATCTGCTTCCAGTGCTCAGTCTTGTTCAACTGTGGTGCCGATCGGAAAATTGCTCATGACTGGAAAATCAAGGGCATTACCAATCTGGTATGCTGACCTCCTCACCCAATGCCCTTTCAAGATAGACTTGAAAGACTCATTCAAACAAATACTGCTTGAAAGGCTTTGCAGTGAGTGAAACCCTTACCCATGGGTCGTGTAATGTTTTACAACCCCTACAAGGAGAGAAGTTACAATTCCACAGTTTTAGCTACGTTCATTATTTTTGAGAGAAAGAAAGTGCCAGCAGGTCAGGCGGCCTACTTAAATTTTACAGCTCAATAAAATATTTTCCAGCATGCCATTATATATATATATATATATATTTAAAAAAAACAACTTTGGAAATCAGCGACAATATTGAAATACTCTGTGGGCGGCAGAGTCACAAATGATAATTACACTAAAAGTTGTGAGTAATTCCTTAGTTGTGATTTTTTTATAAGGCAGCTGGTAACCACAGATTGCCCAAAGTAAAAGATCAAATGAGGTAGTTGGGTTAACTATGTGGCCAGTGGCTTCAAATTACTAAGTTGATGTTTCACTACTTAAGTTAGTCTGCCAGTTAGTTCTATGAGTTATCAGTAAAATTCAAATCAAGAACTACTTAACATCATGGGAACATAGAAATATGACGAGGCCATTCAGTCCATCGAGTCTGTTCCGCCATTCTATTACATCATGGCTGATCCGTTTACCCACCATTATGCCATATCCCCAATACCCTTACCTAATAAAAATCTATCGATCTCAGTCTTGAAAGTTTCAATTGACACAGCATCCGCAGCATTTTTGGGGAGTGAGTTCCAGGTTTCCTCTACCCTTTGTGTGATTTCACTCCTAAAAGGCCTAGCTTTAGTTTTAGGATTATGCTCCCTTGTTTGGCATTCCCCCAGCAGAGGACAAATAGTTTCTCTGTATCTACACTATCAAATCACTTCATCATTTCAAATGCCTCGATTAGATCAACCATCAACCTAAACTCAAGGGAATACAAAGCAAGTTTGTGCAACATGTCCTCAATTTAACCCTTTTAGTATCATTCTGTGCTAATCTGCGCTGTACACTCTCTAAGGCCAATATATCCTGTGTAGTGCCCAAAACTGAACGCAGTATTCCAGATGGGATCCAGCCAAGGCTCTGTACAACTGAAGCATCACTTCCTCGCTTTTGTATCCCAACCCTCTTGAGATAAAGGCCAACATTCCATATCCTTTTTGATTACTTTTTGGAATCCCCTTTGGGGAATCTGTGTACATGGACACCTACATCCCTTTACTCCTCCACAGCTCCTAGGGGGAGAAATTCATCATAGCCCCGTTTGGGGCGCTAACTTTTAAAAGTTGAAAAAATTAGCGCCAGGAGCCATTGTTTCTCAACTTAAAAAAAAATTTGGTTTTGCGCTCCAGGAAGTGGCGCGCTAAATCAAGCGCTCCACTTCCTTCCTGGAGCGCAACAGGCAGCAGGCGGGGCGGTAGGTGAGCAGCGCTGCACACTGGGCCGAGCAGCGCTGCCGCGTTGGAAGGCTCCTTCCCTCCCTGAAAGGGAAGGGTCATCGCTGCAGGCTATGCAAGCATAAAACTTATCTGGTCCCTGATGGCAGCCGCGATCCGGCCCGATGCACTGCAGCAGAGTGCCGGGCTGATCGAGCGCTGGGGAAAAAAGGGAAAAACCCAGAAAACGAGCATTTGATTATTTTTTTCCTACCTCGGCCACCTCGCCTTTGTGTATCGCCCCCGAAGCGCCCGGCCTCCTGATGAATACCTCCTGCAGCTGCCGGTGTTGTCACCCAGCGATGCTGCGGGGGGGTGAAATTGAAGTTCGGGTCTGGGGCGCTACCGGGGCGATGCGCAGGGCGATGACGTCATGATCCCCAGGCGAAGGGGATCGGGGCGCAACGCCATACCACTGCCGCCGCAAACCTCCCGCCAAATTTAGCGGGAGGCGATATTCTCGCCGCGCCCGGGCGGTAAATGGTTAGTGCCCTGTTATCACCCCCCGGAGGCGATAACGGGAGGCGCAAAGGTACCCAATTTCTCCCCCCTAGTCTCTTACCATTAACAAAATATTCGGACTTGTCTTTCTTGGATCCAAAGTGGGTGACCTCATATAGAATTCCAGTGTCCAAATAGTTTTGTTCACTCACTTAGTCTGTCTATGTCCCTATATAACTTTCTACTCCCATCTACATAACTTACTGTGCCTCCTATTTTAGTGTCATCTGCAAACTTGGATATACAACTCTCTATTCCTTCATCCAAGACATCAAGTTTTATGGTGAAAAGCTGAGGCCCCAGTAAAGATCCCTGAAGAACACCACTTGTCACATCCCACCATTCAGAGATTATCTTTATTACTACGCTCTGTCATCTACCTCCCAAAAATTATCATCTGTGGAGATCTCAGCTTCTTCTAAAGTGGTCAGAGTTACTAATGTCATATACAATGTTTAATCCAAAGATGGAAGAATATTTGCCACTTCGGCTCCTATGTGAAGCAATTTTGGATGTGCACTGATGTGAAAAGTAGCAGTACACCGTGTGTGTCTGATTCTAATGATACTTAAGCTCAGTAAGGTGATATGGGGCTATTCTGTTTTTGGGTTTTATACTAGATATTCTACAGTGACCGCTCCTGTAAGTAGAATCCAAGTTCTCTTCAAACATGGTGGATATTTTTACCTGCCCAATATATATGATACTGAAATGCAGGGAATTGAACAAAGAACCCTTACCATTGTACTTTTGTTTACTGCAATGTATCACATTATTATCCTTGCCCTACATTACAACAGTGACTACACTTCAAAAAAGTACATCATTGGCTGTAAGACGCTTTGAGACATCCTGACATCATGAGAGGCGCTATATAAATGTAAGTTTGTTCTTTCCTAGGTGGATTTAATATATCAGACTAAAGCTTAGCCTTTAAGTCATCAGATCATTCAGTGAAATAAAACTGGTAAATGAGCAGTGTTCAGTGCAAAAAAGTACAAACTTTACTATAATAAAAACAGAAAATGCTGGTATACTCAGCGGGTCAGGCAGCATCTGTGGAGAGAGAAACAGAGTTAATGTTTCAGGTCGGTGACCTTTTGTCAGAACTGGAAAAAGTTCGAGATGTAGCAGATTTTAAGCAAGTACAGGGGCAGGGAAAGGGGGGAGGGGAGGAAGGAACAAAAGGGAAGGTCTGTGATAGGGTGGAAGGCAGGAGTGATTAAACGACAAAAGTATGATTGTACAAAGCAGAAGGAGATGGTAATGGGACAAGTAAAGAAACAAATGATGAGTCTAGAAGAGGTGTAAATGGGAATAGCAGAAGCATCAACAGCTGCCATGTGAAAAAATTGGGGCAGAGGTTATGGTCTGAAATTGTTGAAATCGATGCTGAATCCAGAAGGCTGCAAAGTGCCTAATTGAAAGGTGAGGTGCTGTTCCTCGAGCTTACGTTGAGCTTTGTTGGAACAGTGTAAGAGGCTGAGGACAGAGAGGTCAGAATGGGAGTGGAGCGGAGAATTAAAGTGACAGGCAACCGGAAGTTCGGGGTCACGCTTACCGACTGAACAGAGGTGTTCTGCAAAGCAGTCGCCCAATTTGCGTTTGGTCTCCCCAATGTAGAGGAGACCGCATCGTGAGCAGCGAATACAGTATACTAGATTGCAAGAAGTAAAAGTAAATCGCTGTTTCATCTGGAAGGAATGACTTTACTATATATAGATCAAAAGCAATAAAGAAATTTCTTTGAGTTATCGTTCCATCCATTGAACTTTAAACAGATATTTGCTTATTACATGAAGTGTGCCTTTGGTACAGTGGGAGCATTCCTGCCTCTGGGCCAGAAGGTGCAGGGTTTGAACCCCGCTCCAGACAGTCCTGACGATTGGAATCGGAGCTCCGGCCTTGAATTCTGGGTTGACATCCAGCGGGATACTCGCGTCCGGTGGGTGTGGGTGGCCCCGTCATTGTATGGGTTGCGGGAGCCCATAAAACTCTCCTGCCGTATAGGACTAACCATCCTACTGGCTGGTATAAAGATGGAAGGAGTGTTAACGCAGCCAGCCAGACTGTTGATCAACCTGCAAACCCTTCCACTACTGAACACAAAAAGAAGAAGCTTATTGTAAAATGGAATCACTGACTTAGAGCAGTACCTCTGGTCTTAGACTGATGGATGATCTGGGCACACTAGAGACTTCCTAATCCACAAAGGAGTACAGTGAACATTAACCTTGTTCCTTATTGCTGGGCTCTAATAGAGCTGTCAATCAAAACCATCACCCGAGAATGACCTGGTTCTTTGGTCTGCGCCAGCTAACTTGACCTGAAGAGGCCAAGGTAAGTTTAAAAAATGTTCTTTGTGGGCCAGGAGGAGCAGGAGTAGTCCCCTCAGGCCCCGGAAGGCGTTCTTGGGCCTCTCAAGCCCTCCCCCCTACCCCCGGTCACCTTCAGACCCCTCCTCCCACTCCCTTCTTGCCGCCAGATTCCCGTTCGCGCCCGCCGGTCAGGTAGTGAATCTGGCCAGGTGTCTGGTGGGATTGCAATGAGGCCCTGCCATTAAGATCAGCAGGATCTCCCAGTCTCTGGTCTCTCCGGGTGAGCTGCCTGCTTTGTGGCTCGTGCGCCCCGTTTCCGACCCCACCCCCCTTTTTAAAATTGGGGACAATGGGCTTTAAGAAGGTTTTTAAAAGAGGTCATAGAAGTAGAGAGCTGGAGAGGTTTAGGGAGGAAGTTTGAGGTGGCGGAGGGTGAGGACTAGGATTTTGCAGTGGGGGTGTTGAAAAGAGCGCTTTTTTAAAAGTAACCCTCATGCCTTTTAGTAGTAGTAATAAAAAAATCTAAATATAACAATTGGCAATAGACAAAAGTGCTATATTTTTGCTACAGAGAGGCCCTCCTGGAAGGAGTCTCGCCCCACTTTGAGTTTGCAGTAGCTGTTGTATAAATCCAACCCAGTGCAAAGTTGCATTTAAAACTTTGAATGGATGCTTCCATCCACGCTCTCCTAACATTACAATTAGCTCCTTGGTGAGTGATGCTTTGTACCCATGTTGATGTATGCGCATGAAGGAACAGGTATATCCAGAACTCTTGTGACTATACCTGGGCTCCAGTCAGATTCTGTCCAGAATGCACAATAACAAGGGTTTGCTATTACACATAGCAAGTGGGTAGCTGTAACATAACTGCCGCATTACAAAGAAGCTGTGGCATTTCTATTGCTTCGGAGTATGAAATGTGCAGACTGATGGAAGGTTTCTACATATCTATCAAATATTATTAAATTATATATTTTTGGGGGGACCTGGAAAAAGGCTCTGGGGGGGTCTGGATTTTGATGTTAAACTACTGTATGTGTGTCCCTCCCCCATGCCATCAGTCTGATGTTTAATTCTCATTAAGCTGCTAAATTTGGCAAGAGATAGATAAAAAGTTTCTACTAACAGACCACTGGTTTATAGTGGCAGAGTAAGTCAAATTTCATTTTTATTACATGGCTTTCTGGAATTTTTACTTGTGTTTTGCAGAATGAATTTGCACTTTTCTGTGAAAACTATTAACCTTTTCTCTTGTCGTTGGAACCCCAATTACGTTATGAAGAGTTATCATTAACTTTTAGTTTTTATTTTAATTTTCCATATTCTTTATAGAGTGACTACTGACATAGTTTAGTGCAAAGGATTACTGAGTCTGATGATGAAAGAACTGAATCAATATCAGTGCAAATCATCATTAACTTGGAATGCTTCAAGTGCATGCGTTTATTTATCTCCATTGCACTGTTGAGCTCAAAGTCTTCTTTATGGCCGCGCCCCTCCCTATCTCTGTAACCTCCTCCAGCCTTACAACCAATGTTCCCCCTAATTGTTTTTTGGGTGCGCGACCCTTTAAAGGGCTGCACGGGACCAGCAAACGCAGCTGCGCAGCTTAGGGGGAACGTTGCTTACAACCCTCCGAGATATCTTCGCGTCCTTCAATTCTGGCCTCTTGCGCATCCCCGATTTTAAGCATTGGCAGCCGTGCCTTCAGCCGCCAAGGCCCTAAGTTCTGGAATTCCCTCCATAAACCTGTCCGCCTCTCTACCTCTCTTTCCTCCTTAAGGCACTCCTTAAAACCTACCTCTGTGACAAGGCTTTTTGTCATCTGCCCTAATATCTCATGTGTCTCGGTGTCAAATTTTGTTTGGTAACGCTCCTGTGAAGCACCTTGAGACATTTTATTAAGTTGAAGGTGTAGTGTCCGCGTATCAATAATACACGGACTGCAGGAGAACAATAATAACAGGTATTTACTGAACAGAGGGTAAGCTTAAACTGAAAGTACAAAAGCCTGCTATGGCTTTATATACAGGTGTGGTCACTGCCGGTACTACAGTATAAAATCAGTTCTCTCTTAAAGGTACATACACAACAATTCCTCCCCTTTTAGATAAACAGTACATAACATTCATTTAACAATTAAATAATAACTAATTACAATTACAATTTTCTCTGTACTATATTCATCAACTGAAATAATCATTTATAAGTTCAGTCTTTGAGGAGGCTTCCTGATCCTGACTGGATAGCGCCTTTCTCGAGTATCCTGTTCTTGCGGCGGAGTCGATTCTGGCTCATTGTCATTGGTTGGTTCGTCAGCTTCCAATACCACTGATTCTGAGGTAGACGCAATCTGTACTTCGGGTTCATTACCAGGTGCACATGCTCATGGTATGGGTTTGGCTTGTTCCTGTGACTCTAGAATCTGGTCAGCATGGCATCTCACGATGCTCTCTCCAACATCCACTGTGTACATTAGTGGTCCCTGCTGTGTGCATATCATTCCTGGCTGCCATTTTTCTGTTCGGTAGTCGCGGGCCAAGACTGGTTGTCCTATCTTGAAGCTCCTGGTTGGCTTCTTGTTGATGTGCTGGAATTGCTTATCCTCAACATCTCGTCTTATGTTTGGTTTGAGCAAATCCAGGCGACATCTTAGCCTTCGGTTGAAGAACATTATGGCTGGAGCTTGGTTGGTGACTGCATGTGTCGCATTCCGGTAAGCAAACAAGAAATTATCCACCTTTTGTTGTAGTAGTATGTCGTCGTTATACATCGCCTTTATTGCCTTTTTAAAGGCCTGAACAAACCTCTCAGCCAATCCATTTGTGGCTGGATGATATGGGGCAGATGTGTAATGTTTCACCCCATTATTCCTCAGAAACCTCCGGAAATCCTCGGACACAAACTGTGGTCCATTGTCGGAGCAAATCTGTTCTGGCAAGCCATTCCTGGCGAAGATGGTCTGTAGGACTGCAATAGTTTTCTCCGTGGTGGTGGAGGACATTTTGATGACCTCTGGCCATTTCGAATGGGCATCCATGGCGATTAAAAACATTGAGTCCATAAATGGACCAGCAAAATCAATGTGTACCCGTTGCCATGGAGATGAGGGCCACTCCCATGGGTGTAGCGGGGCCTGTGGTGGAGCGTTTTGGACCTTCTGGCATCCTGTGCATCTCTTGGTCATACCCTCGATTTCTTTATTGATTCCCGGCCACCACACAAACGCCCTGGCTAGGCTCTTCATTTTTACCCCTCCCAGATGACCCTCATGAAGCTCTATCTCTCAACTTGGGTGGAATTACCACTCGGGATCCACACATCAAGGTCCCCCGGCACACTGACAGCTGTTCTCTCCTTGGCGAGAATGCTGGCAACAGTGAGTTGCCATGTGCTGGCCATCCCTTCACCGTCAAATCATAGACCCGAGAGAGTGTCGGGTCATTTCGGGTTTCCTTCTCTATACTTGAGTATGTAACAGGTAGACATTCGACTATGGTTGCATGGAATATCTCAACAGGGTCCACTGCAGGTGCTTCCTCCACTTTAGGCAACGGTAGGCGCGATAGCCCATCAGCGTTTCCATGCTGTTTCGTACCCTTGTACTCTATGTCGTACTGATGTGCCCCTAGAAAAAGTGACCATCTTTGCAGCCGTTGCGCCGTCATCACCGAACGCCCTTCTTTGGGTTAAAAATGGAGACCAGAGGCTGATGATCAGTCAGTAGGGTGAATTTCTGCCCGTGCAGATAGTAATTGAACTTCTTCACCCCCCACACCAGGCTGAGGGCCTCCCAGTCTATCTGGGCGTAGTTACGCTCGGCTGAGGTTAACGAGCGCGACGCAAAGGCTATTGGCCTCTCTGAACCATCAAGGAATTTGTGTGACAGCACCGCTCCAATGCCGTAGGGAGACGCATCACATGCCAACTGAATCGGTAGTGTTGGATTGTAGTGGGCCAATACTTCTTTTGAAGTGATTAGGCATTTACATTTCTGAAAGGCACGCTTACACTCATCACTCCATTTCCATGTTACTCCAGTTTGCAGCAGGGCGTTCAGTGGGTGCAGAATTGTAGATAAGTTCGGCAAGAACTTATGGTAGTAGTTCACCAACCCGAGGAACGACCTCAGTTGCGACACATTTTCCGGTGCTGGAGCCTTGACTACTGCCTCAATCTTGTCTGGGGACTTGTGTAACCCTTCCTCATCAATCATCAAAATGAAATCAACTTTATTGTCATTGTTAGTGCACAAGTGCAGTACAACGAAATGTAGGCTTGCGGCTCCCGAGAGTGTACATTTAGATTAAGACAATTAAACATTCAACATACATTTGGCTTGTAATACATTAACATAAACATAACCATAATAAAGTGCATTGGCAGATGTGCAGGCTTTAGAGTTTATTTGTGGAGTTCAGTAGGATGACAGCCCTGGGAAAGAAGCTGTTCCTAAATCTGGTCGTACGGGTGCGAATGCATCTGTAGCGTCTCCCAGATGGCAGGAGGGCGAACAGACTGTGGCTGGGGTGGGTAGGGTCTTTGATGATGGACCGTGACCTCCGTAAACAGCGTTTCTGGTATATGTGCTCTATGGTCGGTAGCCGGGTGCCGGTAATGCGTTGGGCAGTTTTGACTACCCGCTGCAGGGCTTTCCGGTCATAGTAGCTACAGCTGCCATACCATACTGTGATACAGTTTGTCAGGATGCTCTCTATTGTGCAGCGGTAAAAGTTAGAGAGGATCAGGGGTGACAGGTTACATCCCTTCAGCCTCCTTAGGAAATATAGGCGCTGCTGGGCCTTCTTCACCAGAGAGGAGGTATTGAGGGACCAGGAGAGGTTTTCCGTGATGTGGACTCCGAGGAACTTAAAGTTGTCCACCCTTTCCACCACAGCCCCATTGATGTGGATGGGGGTGTGACTTCCGCCTTTAGACTTCCTGAAGTCCACAATGATTTCTTTGGTTTTCTTGATGTTAAGGGCCAGGTTGTTATCGGCGCACCACTTCACGAGATGCTGGACCTCCTCCCTGTAGGCTGACTCATCGTTGTTGGTGATCTGGCCAACTACCGTGGTATCATCCGCAAACTTGATGATGGTGTTGGAACCATGAACAGCCACACAGCCGTGGGTGAAGAGGGAGTAGAGGAGGGGGCTCAGCACACATCCTTGTGGGGCCCCCGTGTTCAGGGTCAGGGGGGGGAGGTGTGGTTACCTAATTTGACAGACTGGGGTCTGTTTGTTAGGAAGTCCAGGGTCCAGTTGCAGAGGGAAGTGTTCAGGCCAAGAGTTTGGAGTTTGGTGGCCAGCTTGTTGGGGACGATAGTGTTGAATGCGTTGGGCATTAGTCTATGAACAGCATAGTCTATAGTCTATGAACTATGGGCATTAGTCTATGAACTAAGCTGTAGTCTATGAACAGCATTCTGATGTAGGTCTCTTTACCATCTAAGTGATTCAGTGCCGAGTGTAGAGCAGTTGTGATTGCATCCTCCGTTGATCTGTTTGCATGATAGGCAAACTGGTGTTGGTCAAGAGAGGCGGGAACACTGGCTTTGATGTGAACCAGGACCAGCCTCTCGAAACACTTCATTATGATGGGTGTGAGTGCGACAGGTCGATAGTCGTTCAGGCACGTCACAGCCGTTTGTTTTGGCACAGGAATAATGGTAGCGGTCTTGAAGCATGTAGGGACTACTGCCTGGGCCAATGACAGATTGAAGATGGCGGTGAAGACATCAGCCAGCTGATCAGCACATTCCTTGAGTACCCGTCCAGGGATGCTATCCGGTCCAGCAGCCTTTCGTGTGTTCACCCCGCGTAGAACACCCCTTACATCGGAGGTCGACAGAGTGAGCACCTGGTCTTCCAGGGGTGGCAAGGCTTTGGTAGCCGGCTCCCTGTTGTCCCTGTCGAAGCGAGCGTAGAAGTTGTTAAGCTCCTCTGGAAGGGAGGCATCGCTAATCGGGGGGCTGGTGATTTTGCCCTTGTAGTCAGTGATGGACTGGATGCCTTGCCACATGCGCCGGGGGTCCGAGTTGTTGTGGAAATGATCCTCTATCCGCAGTGTCTGTTTCCTTTTGGCAGTCCTGATACCCTTTTTTAGGTTGGCCCTAGCTGCACTGTAAGCCACCGCGTCGCCAGATTTAAATGCTGCGTCGCGTGCTTTCAACAGTGAGCGGACCTCTCCGTTCATCCAGGGTTTCTGGTTGGGGTATGTCCTGATATTTTTATGGGTTGTGACAACCTCAACGCAGCTGTTAATGTAGAATAGCACTGTGGATGCGTATTCCTCGATGTCATTATGGGCAAACATGCCCCAATCAGTGCGTTCGAAGCAATCCTGAAGCTCCGATACTGCCCCCTCTGGCCATACTTTCACTGCTCTCACAATGTGGCCACAATACGAGATTTGTCTCCTGAAGAACTCGCATTTGGGGCGGTTGGCTCGTAGCCCATATTCTTGTTATCTAGTGAGCACCTGCTCCAGGTTGGCAAGGTGTTCACTGTCATTTTCGCCCGTAACCAGGATGTCGTCCAAATAACACTGGGTCCCCGGGATCCCTTGCAGGACTTGTTCCATCACCCTCTGCCAAATAGCCGGGGCTGATGCTACCCCGAATACCAGTCGGTTATACTGGTAAAGACCTATGTGATTTATCATGAGGTATTTCCTAGATGCTTCTTCCACCTCCATTTGTAGATACGCTTGGGCCAGATCAATCTTCATAAAGCGTTTCCCTCCAGATAGTGAGGTGAAAATATCTTCTATCCGTGGAAGTGGATATTGTACTGTGTGCAGGACTGGGTTCACAGTTACCTTGAAGTCCCCACAGATGCGAACCTTCTTCGGCTCCCCAGGCATGCTGCTCAATTATTTCTTCATTACAGGAATGATGGGTGTGGCCCACTCGCTCCAGTCCACCTTGGACAGCACACCTGAACGCTCCAGACTCTCCAGCTCTGTTTCAACGGCTGGGTGGATCGCGTACGGTACCGGTCTGGCCTTAAAAAAATTTGGGTTTGCGTTATCTTCGATTTTTATCACTTTTAGAGTCCCAAGTCCTTGTTGGAACACCTCTTTCGCGTCAGTTAGAATTTTTGACAGTCGTCCAGGTGTGACGTCGTCATCCTTTTTGTCAGTCACAGTTAGCGCCTGAGTGGAATGCCAATCCAATTGTATTTTTCGGATCCATTCACGTCCCAATAATGGTGGTCCTCCATCTTGTAGTATATATAGATACAGTTTCTGTGTTTCCTTGCCGTTGTATTTAACTGGCACCCTTATTTTTCCTCTGGGGTAGACTTTTTGCCCTGTGTATGTCTTCAATACAATGGACGTGTCCTTCAAGGGTATGTGTGAGAATAGCCGCTCATAGTCTCGTCGATTCATGACAGTTAGGGCTGATCCTGTGTCCAATTCCATCTTTACTTGGGACCCTGCTATCATGAGGGTGACCCAAATGGTTCGGCAATCCTCCTTTGCGATCACGTTATGTAACTTTAGACAACTTAGTCTCCTGCTCCCGGAGTCATTATCACTCTCCTGATCTTCTGAACTACTGTCTGTCATTTTTTTTATTTTCTTGTACTTTTCCTGAGTAGTTCTTTTAGTGTTGGTTTTCTTTCCCGACCTGCAGACTCTTGCTATGTGTCCCATTTTCCCACATTGCCTGCATACTTTGTCTTTAAACCAGCAGTCCTTCTGATCATGGGTTGTTCTGTCGCAGCGATAGCACTTTTCTGCTCCATATGCCATTTCGTTAGCGCTGTATTCTTGTGGTTTCTGTTGTATTTCCGCAGCTCCCCATGCTGCTGCTTCATAGGATACTGCCATGCTGAAAGCCTGTTCTAGCGTCAGGTCCTTTTCCGAAAGTAATCGTTTCTGGGTTCCTTCACTCTGGAGCCCGCAGACAAACTTATCCCTTAAGGTGTCTGCCAGTCCTGCTCCGAACTGGCAGTGCTTCGATAACTTGCGTAGTTCCGTAAGATAGTCAGCATTGCTCTCATCTTTGTGCTGGTTTCTTTTATGGAACTTGAATCTTTCTGCTATCAGCAGTGGTGTAGGGTTTAGGTGTTCCTGTAAGATATTAACAATCTCTTCAAAACTTTTCTCCATTGGTTTAGCTGGGGTAATTAAATTCCGCAATAGGCCGTACGTTCTCGCGCCCATCAAATTTAATAATACCGACGCCTTCTTTCCATCGGCCACCTCATTTGCCTTGCAGTACACTTCAATTCTTTCCACATACGTGGTCCAGTCTTCTACCTCGTTGTCGAAAGCAGTGATACTGCCACTCTTCGGCATCTTGGGTGGTTTAAAATGGTGCCTCCCGCGCTTTTTCTTCTTCCCCAATGGATTAAAATGGCGCCTCCCGCGCTTTTCCTTCTTCCCCAATGGGATAAAATGGTGCTTCCCGTGCTTTTCCTTCTTCCCCTTGCTGCCAACACTGCTCCTAGCGTTCTACAGGGTAATGGCGGCGACCCGCGGCTTCGGCGCGTCTCACTTTTCCTTCCCCTCGTTTTATTTTCTCTACGTTGCCCGGTTCTTGAGCACCGACCGCGCCCTGTGCGCTCCACCCTCTCTCTCTCTCTTTTCCTCCCGATGACGCTGCACGGCTCCTTTTGCAGAGCTGCTCGATCGAGCCCGAGCCCGCCGCAGTCTGGAAGGGTCAGCGCACTACCTGCTACCAGCACGATTTGCTGGAACACCTTGACTGGGGAGCCAAGCCCAGCTCTCCACAGCCTCCCCTGCAATTCTCCGAACTCCGATGGATCCCTGGGCGGTTGCCCGCGGTCGACGCCCGTTGCTCTGACATCGACCTCCAAGAAGCTTCTTTTCAGGGAAAGATCCCCGTGAGGTGATGCAGTACTGCAGGTGAGTTCGAACCTGCTCATCGCCAGTGTAGTGTCCGCGTATCAATAATACACGGACTGCAGGAGAATAATAATAACAGGTATTTACTGAACAGAGGGTAAGCTTAAACTGAAAGTACAAAAGCCTGCTATGGCTTTATTGTGGTGTATGTGCCTTTAAGAGCCCCTGTGTACTGTAATGCCGGCAGTGGCCACTCGGGCTATATAAGCCTGTATAGTGTCTTGTATCTTTTAGTTCACCTCCAGACTTTGTTCAGTAAACACCTGTTAAACTAACTCCTGCATTCCGTGTCTCCATTAACACACGGATACAACAGTGGTGACAAATTGGAAATGGACTTACCTGCAATTCGGCAGCACCTCAAGGAGATCGATTCCTCAGACGAAGGTCGAAGAAAAAAAAAAAGAAAAAACTGGTTTCACCAGCTAGCCGGGCTGGTGGCAGGTACTGCAATAATCCTTCCTGGGTGGCGGGCTGTGGCTCGATCGGCTGGCTCTGCAGCAGGGCCGAGCAGCGAAGGCGGAGGCAAACAGAGACGGAGGGTGGAGCACTCGGGAGACGGCCGGCGCTGCAAAGCAGGTCGGCGTTCGGACCAAGCAGAGGGAGGGAAAAGTCCCAGAGAGTCCGGCGGGAACGAGTCTCCAACTATTAAAAATAGCTGTATAAATAAAAACCGCGGAGAACAGCGTTGTCAGCAGCGGCAGCGACGGGAAAGCGCGGGAGGCGCCATTTTTTCTCGGCAGGGAAGAAAGGAAAGTGCGGGAGGCGCCTTTTTTTTTCAGGATGCCTAAGACTGGCAATATTACTACTTTCGATAGTGATATAGAGGATTGGACCACATATGTGGAAAGAGTGGAGGTATATTGCACAGCGAATGAAATAGAAGATGATAAAAAGGCATCGGTACTTCTAACTCTAATGGGCGCAAGGACATACGGGCTGTTATGAAACTTAATCACTCCAGCCAAACCGATGGACAAGAATTTTAAGGAGATTGTTGATACCTTACAGGAGCACTTAAACCCAACACCGCTGCTGATAGCGGAACGATTCAAATTCTTCAGGAGGAATCAGCACAAGAATGAAAGTAACGCTGATTACCTCACCGAATTAAGGAAACTGTCAAAGCACTGCCAATTCGGAGCAGGACTGGCAGATTCTCTTTGAGACAAATTCGTCTGCGGTCTCCTAAGTGAAGGAACACAGAAAAGGCTACTTTCTGAGAAAGGTTTAACACTGGACAAGGCTTTCAGTGTGGCTGTATCATACGAAGCAGCAGCAAGAGGAGCTGCAGAGATACAGCAAAAGCCACAGGACTTCGGCACCCATGAAATGACACAGGGTTTCAAGAGATGTTATCGCTGCGGCAGATCCACCCATGACCAGGGGGACTGCTGGTTCAAGGACAAAGCATGCAGGCAATGCAGAAAGATGGGACACATTGCACGTGTATGCCGATCTGGAAACAAAAAATCCACTGACAGAAAAAAAATCAATAAAGAACAGTACAAAAAGGTACAAATGATGACGGACAGTAGCTCCAAAGACCAGAAGAGCGATAGCGACTCCGGAAACAAGAGACTAAGCTGTCTCAAATTACATAATGTAATTGCCAAAGAAGATTACCAGACCATTTGGGTTACCCTCACGATAGCGGGGTCCCCAGTTAAAATGGAGCTAGATACAGGATCAGCTCTGACCGTCATAAGTCGACGGGATTACGAGCGGCTATTTCCACATATACCTTTAAAAGACACATCCATTATCTTGAAAACATATACGGGGCAGAAAGTATACCCCAGAGGGAAAATAAGGGTGCCTGTTGTATACAACGGCAAGGAAATACAGAAGTTGTATTAATACGTTCTGCAAGATGGTGGTCCACCGCTGTTGGGACGTGAATGGATCAGGAAGATACGTTTAGACTGGCACTCTATTCAGGCACTGACGGTGACCAGTAAGAAAAAAAATGATGATGACGTCATACCTGAACGATTAAAAGACATCTTGGTCAACGCCAAAGAAGTGTTTCAACAGGAACTAGGAACCTTGAAAGGCGTCACCGCCTCAATAAAAGTGGAAGATGCGGCAATTCCCAAGTTTTTTAAGGCAAGGCTGGTGCCATACGCAATTCGTCCAACTGTTGAGGCAGAGCTGGCGAATTTGGAAAAGGCAGGCGTGTTATCCAAGATAGATTGGAGCGAGTGGGCAACACCCATCGTCCTGGTCATGAAGAAAACGTTGAATAATGATAAATCTGAAGAACAGAGAAAAATTTGCATCTGTGGGGACTTCAAGGTGACTGTAAACCCGGTCCTTCACACGGTACAGTATCCTCTACCGAGGATAGAAGATATTTTCGCCTCACTATCCGAAGGGAAATGTTTCACCAAAATTGACTTGGCACAGGCATATCTACAGATGGAGGTTGAGGAGGCCTCTAAAAAGTATGTCACGATAAACACACACAAAGGCCTGTACCAGTACAATCGACTGGTTTTCGGAGTAGCATCAGCTCCAGCTATCTGGCAAAGAGCTATGGAGCAAGTCCTGCAAGGGATTCCGAGGACTCAATGCTACCTAGACGACATCCTTGTAACAGGAGAAAACGACAACGAGCACCTTGCCAATTTGGAGCAGGTGCTCACTAGGCTGAGAGAACGGGGCCTACGAGCAAATCGCCCCAAGTACGAATTTTTCCAGAAACAAATATCATATTGTGGCCATATAATTAACGAAGAAGGGTTGCATAAGTCACCTGAAAAAATTGAAGCGGTCATAAAAGCCCCAGCACCTGAAAATGTCTCACAATTAAGGTCGTTCCTGGGATTGATAAATTACTATCATAAATTTTTACCGAACTTATCAACTGTTCTGCACCCTCTTAACGAACTGCTACAAACGGGAGTAATTTGGAAATGGAGCGAAGACTGTAAACGTGCCTTCCATAAATGCAAAGGCTTGATCACGTCCAAGGAAGTTTTGGCTCATTACAACCCATCACTACCAATCAGACTGGTGTGCGATGCATCCCCTTACGGCATAGGAGCGGTATTATCGCATAGATTCCCTGATGGCTCGGAGCGGCCGATAGCTTTTGCGTCACGCTCATTGAACTCAGCTGAGCGTAACTATGCCCAGATCGACAGGGAAGCACTCAGCCTGGTGTGGGGAGTGAAGAAATTCAACCATTACCTACACGGACAAAAATTTACCTTGTTGACTGATCATCAACCCCTCGTCTCCATATTCAACCCTAAAAAGGGCGTTCCCATTATGACAGCGCAAAGGCTACAGAGGTGGTCCCTTTTCCTAGGGGCACACCAATATGACATAGAATACAAAGGACCAAAACAGCATGGAAATGCTGACGGTTTATCACGCCTACCGTTGCCAACGGTAGAAGAGGCACCTACAGTGGACCCAGTGGAGATGTTCCACTCAACCATAGTGGAATGTCTACCAGTAACAAATTCTACCATTGAAAAGGAAACGAGAAATGACCCGACTCTCTCACGAGTCTACGATTTAACGGTGAAGGGATGGCCAGCACATGGCGAACCACTGTTGCCAGCATTCTCGCAAAGAAGAGAACAGCTGTCAGTGTGCCGAGGAACCTTGATGTGTGGATCCAGAGTGGTGATTCCACCCAAATTCCAGGATAAAGTGCTAAAGGAGCTTCACGAGGGGCATCTGGGTGGAGTGAAAATGAAGAACCTAGCCAGAGCGTTTGTGTGGTGGCCAGGTATCGATGGAGACATCGAAGAAATGACCAAGGGCTGTCTAGGATGCCAGAAGGTCCAAAACGCCCCACCACAAGCCCCTCTACATCCATGGGAGTGGCCCTCATCTCCATGGCAAAGGGTACACATCGACTTTGCTGGTCCATTTATGGACTCAATGTTCTTAATTGCGGTTGATGCACACTCCAAGTGGCCGGAGGTAATAAAGATGTCCTCCACCACCACGGAAAAAACCATCACAGTATTAAGGACCATATTTGCCAGGAATGGGCTGCCGGAACAGATCTGCTCTGATAATGGACCGCAATTTGTGTCCGAAGAATTCAGGAAGTTCTTAAAAAACAATGGGGTTAAGCACTACACGTCCGCCCCATACCATCCCGCCACCAATGGATTGGCTGAAAGGTTTGTCCAGACCTTCAAGAAGGCCATAAAGGTCATGGGTAATGAAGACATAAATCTACAGCATAAGGTAGATAACTTCTTGTTTGCATACAGGAATGCAACACATGTGGTTACAAACCAAACTCCCGCCATGATGTTTTTCAATAGAAGACTAAGATGCCGGCTGGATTTGATCAAGCCAAACATCAGAAGGGATGTAGAGAACCAGCAATTTCAAGGCATGAATGAAAGGCCAACTAGAACCTTCCAGATAGGTCAACAAGTTTTGGCCCGGGACTACCGTACCGAGAAATGGCAGCCTGGAACTATTTGCACACGACTAGGACCGCTGATGTATACCGTGGACATTGGAGAAAGCATAATAAGGCGCCATGCTGACCAGATCATAGAGTCATCCGAAAAGGGACAACCTACACCACAACTCTATACGCCTAATGATGAAGCAGAGATACCCATAGTATCTACCTCCGATCCGGTGATACTGGAACCAGATGAACCCGACACTGGCATTCAAGCCGAATCGACCTTGCCAAAAGAACCTACTACACCACCGAAAACTACTACACCACCGAGGCGTTATCCGGACCGAGTCAGGAAGCCTCCAGAGAGACTGACTTATAATTGATTAACTGCAGCAAATGTGTAGATTATTGCTCTTGTAAACATGTTTATTAATGATTACTTAAAATGTTATGTACTGGTTGTCTAGAAGGGGAGGAATTGTGGTGTATGTGCCTTTAAGAGCCCCTGTGTACTGTAATGCCGGTAGTGGCCACTCGGGCTATATAAGCCTGTATAGTGTCTTGTATCTTTTAGTTCACCTCCAGACTTTGTTCAGTAAACACCTGTTAAACTAACTCCTGCATTCCATGTCTCCATTAACACACGGATACAACATTTATATACAGGTGTGGTCACTGCCGGTACTACAGTATAAAATCAGTTCTCTCTTAAAGGTACATACACAACAGAAGGTGCCATATAATTACAAGTTGTTGTTGTTGTTGTTAGGCCATCAACTTGGGTCATTAATGGACATTACGGCATTTAGCTGTTAGTGAAGGTGTTTTACATTCTGAAAGTTACCACCATTTACACTGATGACTGTTTGAGTAAATTATGGAAATAGTACAATTAAGCTGGTTTACGCCAGTGTTTACGTTGGTTATTACCCAGCCACTAATAACAGGTCACATCCTCTGTTAACAGTTTCTGTAATTTAAGCAGATTTGTGCCAGGGGAACCGAGTTGTGGCGTTTCCGTGCTGAAGTGATTTGTGGTGCTGAATTACCTCGGGCAGATATTTAAAAGGAACGAGAAGAGAGCCACTTGATCCACTTTGCTGCAGACTGTTTGCAGTAATTCAAACACTGGAGTTCGCTGATCGTCCCACAGAACTCTACTTACCTGGGGTTGTCCTTCAATGTGTTCTGATAGCTGCTATGTATAAACAATTCAACAATAGAGGCATTAACTTATTTATTTGGTAGGATCCAAAGGGGCCCCGTGAGGAACATCAAAACACTTCTTAGGCTATAGCTTTACTGAAAATAAGGAAAAACTTCCCTTATGTGGTAATAAAGAGTTAAACTAATTGTATCCCTAAAGCTTTTAGGTCAATGCATAGCACTGACATTTCCTTTCTTGAAATGGAAAAAAGTGTTTTTTGACGTCAGAATGACAAGTAATCATTGTGGTTTTGTTGCAACACAACTCTTATCGGTTACTGCATATGACCAGTGTTCAGCCACTTCCATAAATATCAATATACATTGTTATAGACAGGAGCTGATCACATAGCTATTTGCTGTGCTAATGTAATGCCAGACCATGGCTCCACCCTGTGATTTCCCACACAGTAACTTCTGAAACCCACTAGGCTGTCTGGGGAAGGCTCTGACTGCAGCTCCATCTTTTGGGAGAGGAAGAGAGAATTGGACGTCATCAAACCATGCCGCTCCTGCATCCTGTTACAGAGCATCATGGACAGAGGTCTGTAAACGAGACCCCGGCCTAACCTTTGGCTGAGAGATGGTGTGCTCTGGGCCCCTAAAAATAAGGAAGGAAATGACATGCAAAATGAAGCAAATACCTGGTAACGGCCCAGTTTGTACTCTGGGTTTTCCATCACATTGACACAAAGACTAATTACTGGTGAGTCAAAGCCACTGAACTGACAGCACATTGAATGCAATTCAAAGAGGTAGACGAGCTCAAATTTGGATTCCCATCAACCACAGTCTAACTGTTCATGCATCACTTATGAACATTTTATCGTGAGCAAAGAACTGACTGCCGTGTCAGCTCTGTGCTAATATTAAGATTTAGTTAACAGTGAGCACAGGGTTCCACTTACCTGACCAAAGTGCGATGTAGAGCCATCGAATTTCAGGCCGGAATCGGGCCTCCCGGTTGGGGGCATGCGCGGCCTGCACGAGTTTTTAGAACAAGGACTTTTGCCAGAGGAACTTCAGGATGTGGAGTATGGATCGCAGATCTTTTTGAGCTTCAGTTTTTAAATGGAATGTTCCTAACCTTTGACTCTTTTGGCCGCTGCTCTCAGCAGTTCTAGTGAATTAACCTGCACAGGTTACTTGATTGAATTAGGCTGCGAGTCTGACACTATAGGGGGGAGTTTGAACCCTCCCCACCGCTGGGCGGGAAAGCAGTGAGAGCAATAATAATCGGGAGAACAAACTTACCGTCCTGTTCCCGCTTTCTTTGTGCCCGCCGCCATTTTATGGCGGTGCATTTTGCTGTCAGCCCAGCCTACCATAACAAACAGGCAGGGGCCTCAGGAATGTGATGCAAATCAGAGTCCTATGAGGCAATTAGATTCCTAACATCATTTTGCTGCTTTAAACGCAGGAGTCCCATCCATCGGTAAGCTCACTAAGCAATACCTGGAAGAATTGATGGCAGATCCATCGGACTGGCAGGATTTAAAGAGGCTGAGAGCATTGGCATCTGTGTGCGGATGTGGGGTTTTGTACTCGGAGTGAATTGTGAGTTGCATATTTCTGATAGTCTCTTTCGTTTACTGACCCTGAAGCGGCTGTAAAACTATAGAACGGATGCTGCTCTGGCTGCCTTGTATCGGGTGCAGGAGGAGGAAGAGGAGCAGCAGCAGCAACAGCTGAAGCAGAGGACTCCACATCCAACAGGAGCAGCAGGGTGGCCTCTGAGAGTACAGCAGACAACCTCACCCTCCTAACAGGGTACAGGAAACTCTTTGGTATCCGGCACCAACGGGACCGGCGTGTTGCCGGTTGATCAAAAATTCCGGATGACGAAGAGTGTTATCTACCAAGGCTATTTTTAACAAAGAAAAATTTAAAAAAATCAAGAAATGTGCAGTGTACAGTAATTGGGTACTCACCTACAGAATGTTGTGTTAAATGGATGGTGGAAGATGCTTGATTAAGTACAGTACTGCCAGTTGAGGGTAATGCAATGCAATGACTACCAGCAGCGTGGGCGACACACAGTACCCCTGTAAAATGGCGGATCAGAAGAGACTACCGGCAGCGCGGGAGAGTCCGACTCCTGTTATTGAGGTGTTCCAACTTCCGACAGCGCCAAGAAGCCGAGTAGTGGCAGTTTGGAGAACTACCCCCATTGACTAACTCGGCCACCGCGGGAGACTCGGACTCGGATTCGGCAACATTGCCGGTTATTGAGGTGTTGTTTTTGGAGCGAGAATTTTGCCGGTTAATAGAGAATTCCGGATATTTAGGTGCCGTTTAAATGAGAGTTTCCTGTATATAGGCCAAGGGACACCTTTCTTGACCTCTCTGAGGAGCAGTGCATGAGGAGGCTGTGCTTATCAAGGCAGGTAGTTGCTGACCTCTGCGGCCTCATGCCGCAGGGGTCATGCTGTGAAGGTGACTACCACCCTGAATTGTTTGCATCAGGATCCTTCTTGGCTGTGACAGGGGGGACATCTCACAATCATTGGTCCATACGTGAATCAAGGAGGTAACAAATGCAAAAGGAATCATTACATCTCATTTGTACCAGATGCAAACAGCTAAAACGAGAGATCCTTTGGGTTGGCCACAATGGTTAGCTTCCCTAGAGTGGAGGACGCAATTGTCTGCACTCGTGTTGCTATCAGGGCACCTTTATCAATGTCCATCTAATATGTGATCACACACACCAAGGGAATCATGCAGACCTGTGTTAGGTACCCAGGCAGCTGCCATGATTCATTCCTCCTGTGGCAGTCCAATATTCCTCCAGTTTTTGACCGTGGTAGGAATGTCAGAAGATGGCTGCTTGGGAACAAGGGCTACCCTCTGCTAACTTGGCTCATGACACCACTTCGAAACCCCATGGTGCCTGGACAGCTCAGATATAACCAGAACCATGCCACCATGAGGAGCATCATTGAGCTCGCTGAAGAGCCCCTAAAGCAAAGGTTTGGGTGCCTTGATTAGTCCGGGGGCTCCCTGCAATATGCACCGGAGAGAGTCTCCTGCGTAATTGTGGCCGGTTGCGTGTCACAATATACTTGTCCAGAGAGGGTTACAGCTGGAGTGGACAGATGAAAAGGATGACGCCTCATCTGATGAGGAACAGCTGGCTGAGGGCAAGGCTGAAACACAGCACCAGACCTTGGAGCAAGAGATGCAAGCGTCGACTTAATTGCACAACGGTTCAGCTGACTTGCTCAGTCCCCTGCCCTGAACACTGAAGCCAAGCCCCCCTGCACGAACAGTCCTGGAAACCTCAGCCACCACTCCCTTAAGCTGCATTCTCTAACGTTGAAATCATTCTGTCAAAGTTCACATCCATGACCTTTTGACCAGGCAGATTCAAACACACTGCAGACCAATGTGCCAAAAGTAATGAATGGTTGGAATGTGCATCCAAACACAATCAGTTGCTCCAGATAATTAATCACCCAAGTGTCAACCAATAGTGGCTTTTTTTATATAGAAGATTTATCCACTGTATCACTTCTATGGGGTGCTCCCCAGTGGCTTCAGCTGAGCGGGTGGTAGGCTGCAGTAGATCGTGTTGGGACCCTTGAGATGCTATGGCTGGTGCCCTCTGGGAGAGTGAGTCCATGAGGGCATGGCTGCAGACTGTAGCTCCTCGGCTGTTGCCGGGGCAGTCTGATCTAGTTGATTTTCTGGCACCATGGCAGGTATTGGTTAAGGGGGTGGTGAGGGAGCAGATGTGCTGCCATCCAAAAGAGGGCAACACTTGCCGGTCCCAGTAGCGGTCATCATCACTCCTATGAAGCTGCAGCTCATTACTTTCACTGATCTGAGGGAGGGCAGGCTGCAGGACATGAACGACACATTGAAAGCCCCTGTCCACGTGGGCCACCAGTCTGTCCAGGGTGGAGCAGACATTGGAGTCCAGAATCTGGATGGCAGCCATCTGAGCTTCCACCAAAGCTGCAAAGGTTGGTGGCATAGACTCCTGCTGTGAGGGCCTGGCTGCAGCATCCCTGGAGGTGGCCACACACTCCAAACTAGATTGCAGAGTGAAAATGCCCAAACTCCTCACATGCTGGAAGTGGACTCCTCCGTACTTTCTGACATGGTGCTGATAGTCTTTGACAGGCCTTCCATTACATTATGTAATCGCTGGTGTGCCTCACACTTTTCTCTTCATGGCTGGTCTCCAGAGGTCTGCATCTCTGTCCCCTCAGCAGAGCTGGGAGAGGATGTCGCCCTCCGGCGAGTCATCTCCTGAGCTGTCCCTGTCACCGGTACCTGCTCCTTCTCACTAGTTTCCCCAGGCACAGGTGCTTCTACCGTTCCTTCATCATCGCTGGGTCAAAATCCTGGAACTCCCTCCCTAACAGCACTGTGGGAGCACCTTCACCACATGGACTGCAGTTATTCAAGAAGGCCCATCACCACCCTCTCGAGGGCAACTCGAGATGGGCAATAAATGCCGGCCTTGCCAGCGACACCCACATCCCGAGAATTAATGAATGACATCCTGGCATTGGAGAGGGTGCAATGGATGGCAACTGGATTGATAGCTGGGATTAGGCATTTGAGTAATGAGAGGCTGTAGAAGCTGGAAATGTTTCCACGGGAGCAGAGCAGGCTCTGGGCTGATCTGATAGATGTATTGAAGATCCTAAAGATTACAAAAAAAAGCCATTGACATGTTTAACATAACCGCACATTCTACAACAAATGGGCATAGACTTAGAAAAGACAATTTAGATTTTATGCAGAGGGTTGTGAATGTATGGAATAGACTGCAAAGGAAGGCAGTGGGTATCAGCAAAGTTGGATAAGTCATTGGGAAAACATGTGAGGGAGGGGTGTGAGAGGAGCCGCGGGATAGACACTGGGATCAGTCCGATGGACCAGCCGTGGGTTTTCCCGGCTTTGTTCATGTTTTATGTTCTTCCTCCTCCCCTAAATTTATGCTGGTGCGAATTCCCATTGAACATTGTCACTATTCTTCCCGTTCCCTTCAGTCCCAGTGCATGCAGTGGGTCTTTCCCAATTGACTGCTCACCGTTGCTCCTGGTTTAAGGAGGATCGAACGCTTCTGGTGGCTGTGGTTGGGAATTCCCGATCTTGCCACACGCGAGACCAGGAATTGCTGCCCACGGCCGGCAGCAGATACTTGTTGTTGATGAGCCAGAGCAGGAGCAGCATGGTGTAGGAGCTGGCGGCTGGCGGCGGCGAGAGGTGAGTCAGGGACTGCAATGGGATTTGTGCGGATTTCCCAGCTGGTGACTTTGATTTCAGAGCTGACCAATATTTTCGCTCCTGTTTATAACCAGCAGGACAACCTGAGGCAAATCTGGCGACTTCCTACATTTAGCTCCACATGGAGTTAATTTTACTGCCCAATTTTGTGTACAACTTCCCAAATGCTGGATTCTGAGGGACAACAGGCCAGTCAGTTTTAAAGCTGGACCCCCAAGGAGACGGACCACCAACCGGCCCACGGCTCCATATCTTGGACTGACATTTCTCCCTCTTCCCCCAAAGTTCCCAAGTTAAGTTATTGTCATTTGTCTGTCCACAGAGATGATTGCTAATATTTATGCAAATGGAGGAAGAATAAAGCGAGGCTATACTAAATGGTCATATTTTAAAAGGAGCAGAGACTTTGGGCTTCACATACAAGTTTTTAAAAGTGGCAGGACATGTTGATAAAAGCCGTGATCCTACGTGTGATCCTACATTTTATAAACAGGAGCATAGAGTACAAAGCAAAGAGAGAATGTTGAACCTATACAAATCATTGGTTTGGCCATAGTTTGTCCAATTTTGAGTGCCTACTTTAGGAAGGATGTCAAAGCCATGGAGAGGTTACAGTAGAGATTCACTAAGATGATACCAGGGAAGACAAGCTCTAATTATGAGGAGAGATGAGAGAAACAGGGGCTCTTTTCATTAAGAGCAAATAAAGTTAAGAGGAGATCTGATCGAGGTGTTCAAAATTGAGGGATTTGATGAGATAAATAGGAAAAAAGTATTTGGACTGGTTGAGTTTGTAACTGGAGGGCAGAAATTTAAGATCAACACCAAAAGAACGCTTGTACCTTTTTAAATACTTTATACATCAGGTGGTACCATGGTGCAGCAAAACAGTTGGAAAAGTGAGAACGTAACTTGTTTCCAAAGTACAGTAATAATAATGTAAACTCTTTTTATAATACAGCGGGACCCTTGTCAGATCCTCTTCATTGAGCAGAATTCATGCCATGGCTTGTTATTCATTCACTGTTATTTTTGCCATCTCGCCAACAGATGCCTGCTTTCAGCAGTCTCCTGAAAATCTTTCTGTTTGACTATCCTTCCAACCACCTCCCCAGCATTTAACTTTCTTTTTTCTCCCTGTCCAGTGTCCAATTTTGTGCTCTGCTCTGTAAAATGTTCAGTTTCTATATGTGAGGAGCACTGTAAAGTGTTAACCATACTGACAGTGAAAGTTTTAAATGTTAAGTAGTGGCTTACTGCTAGGACTCAAATACCTGTTGTGGGATGCCCTTCGGTTACCTGCATGGAAATCCCCCCTTCGATTTTTTAGCACAAAGTCAGACCACTTACCAGAAATGAGAGTCTTATGCAATGACAGAGATGAGTTGGGGAGGGGGAGGGAGGAGAGAGAAAGAGCACAAAATAATCAGAGTAATATTACTTGTGTGTAATGGGACTGGAAGAAATGTCGCTATCTGTATTGTTTAACCTCCCTAAAGGAAATGAAACCATTTTTAGCTTGTTATAGACTTGTAGCATGAACCTTACAGATTACACAACAGGGCTCATTAATACCTCTCAGTTTCATAAATTTCACATACACACCATTTCACACACTGTGCTCATGAACTCTTGCACTCTACAAAGGTGTAAAGTGAAATAGCCATAGTAAGTTACTATTCATTTCATGCTCCATGATGTTTATATTGAAATTCTATATTTATCAAAATTTCTCATTATGAAGAATTACATTACCTGTGAGAAGCAACTTATTTATCGACTCATTTCTTTTTTGGTGTGAAAATATCAACGTTTAAAAAAAAATTAGATCAATATTAAAACTGGTTATTTGTGGCTTTGGGATTGAGGACAGGGTCTATCCACTGTTTCTCCCCGACATTTTCTGAGGAATGGTTCTCTGGACTGAACTAATATTCTTGATGGAAGCTACTGCTGCAATGCTATTGATGAGGGACTCTGCTTCTTTCACTAGGGCAAAGATTTCAATGTACTCATGAAGACTTCTGCCTTTCTAAATATAAGAGTCCAAAGAGAATTCATAAAGAGAATTGTTCAATGGTTATTTTTTTAATAACCATTTCTCTCTGCCTTCATTTTTTGATAGTTATTTTTGGCCATAGCACACAGGCATCATGCAGTATTTATGGTCAATGCATCAATAGTCTAGCTATACGAACATACTAAATTGATGGGCAGGAAAAGACCAGTTGATCCATCAAGCCTGCCCCACACCATGATGGCTCGACCATCATGACTAAACACTTCTTCCCAATTCCACAGCCATGTAATCTAATGGGAGAGGCAAAAAAAACCAGGGCCAATAAGGGGAAAAAGCACTTTGGAAAATTCCTCTCCGATCCCCCTCAGGCAATCAAAACCAATCCAGGAGATCACAGGGACCAATTGTTATCTATGGATGTACTTGACTTCTCTCAATATCACAGTACTGAATAGTTGGGCCTGTGGGCACATCAAGAATCTTCTGACTCTCCACAGCCTTTCCCACATAACCTAGTACCTGTATCTCTACGGGCTATGTAGGTTGCCCTTTCTTAATGGGGCAGGAGAAATCTCGAGCCAAGATTCCCAGAGGTTTCTACATAACAATATCACAGCCATTATCAAAAAATCAATCCCCTTCCATCCTCCCTGACCTTTGATGCATTCTGAAAGATTTTGAACTAATGCACCTGGTTTTATGTTTCTAGCAGGACATGAAATGTTGGATCACCTCACATTTTGAGGACCGTCTCAGTTATTTTTGTCTCTCCCTGGTCCAATCTAGCTGTACTCCACTTTTGCATCACCTGAATAAAATTACTGGTGTAAAAGGGTTGTTTTATGATAAATTGCAATGCAGTTTGAGAATTCTGGGATTCAGTAATGTTTCTCGCTCTGGACAAAGGGAAAATTGAGAAGCATTGGAGGTCAATTGATGTTGATGGGATTTATCAGTCGCATCAAATTAATATTAATAGAGAAATTGGTTGCCATTGTATGTTAGCAGGAACTAGGCTTCAGCTCGTGTTACTTTTGGGAGGTTGTGCAATCCAAATGGTGCTAATGGTCTGTAACGGGTTGATTGCCCTATGTGAGAATTATTTGAAAAGAAGTATAACAGTTTGCAATAGCACACTGAAGTTCTGGTTAATCGCAAGGGGAATTCTTTAGTTTTGCCTTATCTTATGGCAACATCTCAAGCAGAGCAGGAAACTGAACTCTTTGTTGATCAAAATTAACGGCAACTGTTTGAAACTTCAGACTTTAACCTCTTTGATTCTTTGAAATAGAGATGTTCAGATAAACGTAACAATATTATACTAAAATGTACTATTAAATATTTATAAATATATAAGAGTGAATAAACAGGTTATGCAAGACAGGATTCACACTCTCTAAAGCAATGGATTAAACCAATTCCTTTTGATATTTGCATCAAAAATGCTCTTTAATTAAAATGCAAGAAACAAATTCACACATTTGCAACAGATAATGAACATAAATCGGAAGGCAGACCAGAGCCAAATCTACTGGTTAAACTTCAAAAACTGAGTACAAAAAGATAGCATTTGGACAAGAAGAACACAGCCTACCATTTGATGAAATGATTAATAAATAAAATAAGTTAGCACTCAGATGCACATCCTCAATTAGAGTGATTTCTGCTTATCCACTAGATCAAGCACAATGGACCGTATTTCCCGATCCCTACGGGTGTGTACGAGCTGTGTACACACCCATAGGTACCTCGCAAGTGCCGGTTTCAGGCATGCACAGCGCATGCGCTGAAAACCGGCACTTCCGATCTGTCAAGAATCCTGTTGACAGATCCTCCGCCTGCCCTGGAGAAGGGCCTCTGTGGGTGGAGAGTTCCGCTTTCTGCAGAACCTCCGCCCGCTAAAATCCTTTAAAAATCTTATGCCTGGTAAAAGCATAAGAGTTTAAAAAAGTTTAAAAAAAATTTTTTCACTCATTTATAATTAAAAAATACTTTTACAAAAGGTAAGTTTATTTTTAGCCCCGTAAAAACTTTAATTTTTTTTTCAAAAAATTAAATTTTTGTTTAAAATATTTAATTTAATGTAATTTTAACTAATTTTAAAAACGTGATAAAAAAAATTATTTAATGTTTTGATGTGTTATTGGAGTGATCTCCATTCATACTTTTGACGGGTCTAAGCTGAGAGACCTGTCAAAAGTATGAAGGGCGATTCCCTTCTTTCATTGGCTCCCCATGGCCCACGTGATCCCAGGGACGCTTGCGAACCGTCTGCGCCTCCTGGGATACCTGGGCCCTGCGCATTTCATAGAGCAGAGGCCCAGGAGCGGAAATGGCCGGACCTCTGGAGCCCTCAGGTAAGGGCGTAGATTTTTTCCAGATCGGAGGCCTCCGCACGCAGGAAGCCTCCGATCGGAAAATACAGGCCAACATGTGGCCTATCTCAAGTGTTTTAAAAAGAAAAACACTTTTTCTTTTGGTCATACTTGTTATGCACACTAAGCCTCCCCTCACTCCTGAGTAGACTGGAAACGACTGAGATTTAAGCTCATTTTCTTCAATTTAAATTGTTCACTGTGGGTATGTCAGTAATTAAAATTGAAGATGCCATATCAAGATACTGTACTTTAAACAGTATGTGGACATCCTAAACAGCTCAAACTGAACAAAGGCCGGAATTTTGCCGGGCCTCATAGGGCAGGTTTGGAAGCGGGACATCCGGCAAAATCGCAAAGATTGACAGTGGGTCGGAAACCCGCTGTCAAGCCGCCTCCAAACAATCTTCCCAGGTGTCGGGTCCCCGATTTGCACATGGACCCAACACCTAGCAGCGGGAAGAGGATTATAGGCACTTAACTGCTTGTTAACAGGTTGTTAACAGGCAGTTAAGAGGTTTTTTTCAATTTTGACAGGTCTACTGCGGGCTTCCCGATGTCCAGACACCACGCCAGTTGAGTGTGGTGTGCTGTGGGTCTACTGTAATGTTTCTGCATTGATGACAGCTGCAGAAGTGGTGTGAAGGATCCAATGGTACACTGGTGAGTTTCAGGAGGTAAGAAAATGTTGGGAAAATCATTTTTAATGTATTTAGACTTTTCTGTAGGTGACAAGTTTTGGATTGTGTAGTCCCACCTCATTGGGAGAACCTCTCTCACCAGTGACAGATCGCTTCTGTAACCTCACCTGCAGCTGCCATCTGTTCTAGCCTAAGGAGGGAGTCACTGGAGAGCCTGGGTACAAGGGCTCACCTTTGTACAGTGATTGTCAGTGTTTGCAGCACTTCAATGCTGTCAAACACTGAAAAACCAGCTGTCAAAAAAAATTGTGTGTGGCCCCTTTACAAAAACCGGCAAATTACGCATCATCAACTGATGTCATGTGACACCGGCTTCCTCTTAATTGGCCGGCAAGCCTGCAGGGCGAGCTTAACAAGGCCAATCGACGCAAAATCGCGTTTGTGCGTCTGATGTCGTTGGGGGCGGGACTGGAACCCGGAAGGCAGCTGTCCCGCCCCCAAGCCACATCGATAGGAAAAATTGCGGCCAAAGTGTTCAACAGCAAAATAAGAGCACCATTTCCCCAGAATGTTGTTCACTTTTAAATAATGCTTGTCGCACTTCACAATCCCAAAATAATTTAGATCAAAATAATCACCTAATTATGATCATAATGTTAAATATGTATCTTTTCTTGGCAGATTAATTTGTATCAGATCTGATTAACTATATGTTACAGAACGTGAATGAGTTGAGGTTCAGTACTACACTGTACAGTTGTAATTTGGGCTTTTCCCTATACTATTATCCTGTGTTCACAGCAACATGCTGGTGTCCATAAGCAGACTGAGTCTCCTATCATCTTGAACCCTGCTCACTTCTACATGTTGTGTATGAGATCACATGCTCAGGATTAACAATTTCCCCCTAATTGGAGAAGATAGTACACTCGCAACCACGTGGAACGCCCTCTATAGATATGTGAAGAGAAAAAGATTGGTGAAGTCAAGCATAGGTCCTTTGCAGTCAGAATCAGGGGAATTTATAATGGGGAACAAAGAAATGGCAGACCAATTAAATACATACTTTGGTTCTGACTTCACAAAGGAGGACACAAATCATCTCCCAGAGATGTCGGGGAACATAGGGTCTAATGAGAGGGAGGAACTGAATGAAATCAGTATTTGTAGGGAAATGGTGGTAGGGAAATTGATGGGATTGAAGGCCGATAAATCCCCAGGGCCTGATAATCTACATCCTAGGGTACTTAAGGAAGTGGCCCTAGAAATAGTAGATGCATTGCTGGTCATCTTCCAAAATTCTATGGACTCTGGAACAGTTCCCATGGATTGGGGGGTAGCTAATGTAACCCCACTATTTAAAAAAGGTGGTAGAGCGAAAACAGGGAATTATAGACCGGTAAGCCTGACATCGCTAGTGGGGAAAATGGTAGAGTCCATTATAAAAGATATAATAGCAGAGCACTTGGAAAACAGTGACAGTATCGGACAAAGTCAACATGGATTTACAAAAGGTAAATCATGCTTGACTAATCTACTGGAATTTTTTGAGGATGTAACTGGTAGAATAGATAAGGGAGAACCAGTGGATGTGGTGTATTTGGACTTTCAGAAGATTTTCGATAAGGTCCCGCATAAGAGATTAGCATGCAAAGTTAAAGCACATGGGATTGGGGTTAAGGTACTGACTTGGATAGAGAACTGGTTGGCAGACAGGAAGCAAAGAGTTGGAATAAACGGGTCTTTTTCCGAGTGGCAGGCAGTGACTAGTGGGGTACCACAGGGATCGGTCCTAGGACCCCCGCTTTTCACAATATATATATAAATGATCTAGATGAGGGAACTAGATGTAATATCTCCAAGTTTGCAGATGACACAAAGCTGGGTGGGCGTGTGTGCTGTGAGGAGGATGCCAAGAAACTCCAGTATGATTTGGACAGGTTGGGTGATTGGGCAGAAGCTTGGAAGATGCTGTATAATGTGGATAGATGCGAGGTTATCCACTTTGGTGGCAAAAACAGGAAAGCAGATTATTATCTGAACGGCAATAGATTGGGAGAAGGGGAAGTGCAATGTGACCTGGGTGTCCTTGTGCACCAGTCGCTGAAGGCAAATGGTATGTTGGCCTTCGTAGCGAGAGGGTTTGAGTACAGGAGCAAGGATGTCTTGCTGCAGTTGTACAGGGCCTTGGTGAGACCACACCTCGAGTATTGTGTGCAGTTTTGGTCGCCTTATCTGAGGAAGGATGTTCTTGCCATGGAGGGAGTGCAGCGAAGATTCACCAGACTGATACCTGGGATGGCAGGAATGACTTATGAAGAGAGATTGGGTCGATTGGGCTTATATTCGCTAGAGTTTAGAAGAATGAGAGGGGATTTCATTGAAACTTATAAAATTCTAACAGGACTAGACAGACTAGATGCAGGAAGGATGTTCCTGATGGCGGGGGAGTCCAGAACCAGGGGTCACAGTCTAAGGATAAGGGGTAAGCCATTTAGGACAGAGATGAGGAGGAAGTTCTTCACTCAGAGAGTGGTGAACCTGTGGAATTCTCTACCACAGAAGGCAGTTGAGGTCAATTCATTAAATATATTCAAGAAGGAGTTAGATATATTTCTTAAGGCTAAAGGGATATGGGGAGAAGGCAGGGACAGGGTACTGAATTTGGATGATCAGCCATGATCGCATTAAATGGCAGAACAGGCTCGAGGGGCCGAATGGCCTACTCCTGCTCCTATCTTCTATGTTTCTATGCTCGGGATTAACAATTTCCCCCTAATTGGAGTAGATAGTACACTCGCAACCATGTGGAACGCCCTCCATGTTTTCCTGTCTCTCTTGAAAGGTGGAAAATACCATGCCATCCGATCAATATATCTCCAAGCTACCTGGTCATATTTATTTACAGATTAAATAATACGCTGAAGAAGTAAGATACAGCAATTTGTGAATCAACGCAATACTTAAAAAATTAGAATCAGTCCTCAAGAGATTAAATGCCCTCTGTAGAATATATTTCTTACACTGTTTAATAAGTGACGGAGCATTTGGATGAAACAGTCTTTCACAACTTTTGCAATGTTACACATGGGTAATGCAATTCTCAGTTTGTTCGTGGAGTTCAGATCTGTGTCCAAAATGAATGCCTATGGAAGAATTTTTCAGTATTTAAGCAGCTAAAACACCTCTGTGTGCAGAGCTGTCAATCATCTATGATTAAAGACACAATGATGCAAACTATTGCATGGAATACTGATGAGCAGGTGCTCCCACATTATTTGATTTCCAAAGATCTGTTAATGGCTTGACTGTGTACAATTTAATTAGAACGTGGAACAAAGCTCGCATCTCCTGCCTAATTTCCAGCTCAATAACCGGGCCCACTCCCATAGACAATTTGTCTCTGATCTTCCTTTTGTATTTTTGATACGGAAGGCCAGCTTCCCTTTTAACTCTTTTAGCTGAGACCTGAAGCCTTAAATTAGCCTCATCACAAATACAAGATTTTGTTTACTGGTCCTTTTTTTTTGGAAGGGAGGGGGAGAGGGAGGAGGAGAGGAATCTGTAGGCTTCTTTGTCTTGCCTCTCAAAAGTCTCAGTGCTAGGAGCACAAACAAGCTCCCTGCACATTACCATTGTGATAACTCTCACTACATTTGAGATCCATCCTACACAGAAAGAAAAGAAAGAAGACTTGCATTTCTATAGCGCCTTTCACGACCACCGGACATCCCAAAGTGCTTTACAGGCAATTAAGTACTTTTTTGAAGTGCAGTCACTGTTGTAATGTAGGAACACCGCACAACGATGATACCATCGAGCATATTCCATTGCCAGGGATTCTGACAGGAAAGATATTTAAAATAATAAATGAGTTAAGAAGTAAGTTTGAGCTAATGTAAAGACTCATTTGTATGTTGTATTTAACAATGTGCATTTTACAGGATAAATCATTTCCACAGGATATTCAGGCTAAAGGATTAATTTGTGGGTTTTCAATACTTAATGCGAAAGGCACTAAATAAGCTGAATCTCTTTGTGTTTGGTTGAGCTGTGGAACTCGATCACACTTCCTTTTCAAATAACGTCTGATAAGGGACTCCTATCAGATATAAACCATGATATCAGATCATGAGTTATTTCTAATTATCTTTAAGTTGTTATCAATTTATTGACATTTACTATAACTAGAAACTCATTAGCAAAAGTGATGAAAGGAGATTTATTTTCTGCTGAATCGTGCAAACTTGATTTGCTTTTACTCAAACTACTAAAGACATCTCAGAGACGTTTTTATTTGGTTTGTGATGATGCTGAGAATATACTCGAGCATGTTTGATAACAGTACACATTCTTTCTCTGCTACAACCACCAGCGTAAAATATTCAAATCGTAAACATGTTCAAAAGCAAAATTCTGCAGATGCTGGAAATCTGAAATAAAAACAGAAAATGCTGGAAATACTCAGCAGGTCAGGCAGTATCTGTGGAGGGAGAAACAGAGTTAACGTTTCAGGTCGATGACCTTTCGTCAGAACTGAAGAAAGTTAGAGATGCAACAGATTTTAAACAAGTACAGAGGCAGGAAAATGGAGGAGGGGAGGAAAGAACAAAAGGGAAGGTGTGTGATAGGGTGGAAGGCAGGAGAGATTAAATGACAAAAGGGATGATGGTGCGAGGCAAAAGGAGATGGTAATGGGACTAGTAAAGAAACAAAAGATGAGTCTAAAGGAGGTGTAAATGGGAATATCTGAATCATCAGCAACAGCTGCCGTCTGAGAAAATGGGGGCAGAGGTTATGATCTGAAATTGTTGAACTCAATGTTGAGTCTGGAAGACTGTAAAGTGCCTAAGAGAAAGTTGAGGTGCTGTTCCTCGAGCTTACGTTGAGCTTCCATCATGCTCAGATAGACATACCTTTAAAAGTGTGAGGGCAAGTTGACAAAGCTTTTTTTTTACAAGAAGCTTAGGATCCTGGGTTTTATAACTAAGGGCGTAGTGTACAAAAGCAAAAAGGTAATGTTAATCTATACAAATTATTGGTTAGGTGTCTTTCCTTAGGAAGCATATGAAGGCCATGGAGATGGTGCAGAAGATGATAGCAGGGTTCTAACACTTTAGTTATGAGGAGAACCTAGAGAAATCAAGGTTCTTTTAACTAGAACAAGGAAAGTGAAGAGGACATCTGATAAATGGGGGAGAACTATTTCCATTGGTTGGTGAGTTTTTTGCAGAGGGTTTTTAAGATATGAAATGCTCTAACAGCACCAGTGGTGGAAACAGAATCCATAATAGTTTTCAAAAAGGAAGTGGATAAATATTTGAAAAAGAAAATATTTAAAAGGGAACCAGAAGGGGCAGGAGAATGTGACAGAGAGCCAGCACAGGCACAATGGGCTGAATGGCCACCGACTGAGCTCTAAAGTCCTATGGGGGCTAATCATTAGTAGCTCAAACGGGGCGTGATTTCGACGATGTGCTGCGTCGGGGCGACGAAACGGACAGGCCCCTGGACCGAACTAAATTTGTCCTTGGGGGGGCCCCCATCATCATAATTCAGGTGAGCAGCTCACCTATCTGGGCCGAACCAATTTTAACAGACACCGAGGCCCACAGGTAGGTCTGGGAGGGGGTGGAAAGTGATCTGTAGGGGGGTGGGTGGCAGCAGCCTGCAGTTTTGTGGAGCCATGAGGAACTCCTTCCGATTCCACATAAAACAAAATTCTGGCAGTGCTAAATTGGTTATCGTCGCCCCTGTTTTACACCCGTAAAACAGGAGCAGCGATGTTGATTTCAGGCCCCTTATCATCTTGGAAGAGGAAAGGAAGTTATGTTCTCATACTGCCTGCATGTAATGGTTGAGCATACACTACCAGTTCTAATATATTGAGTGCCCAGCTCCTGCTGTTAGGCAGATGTGCCTGTGTTTGAGTGAGTGACTTTGAAAGGGAAGCAAGTAGAAGTACAAAAAAAAAGGCACTTGTATTGTTGTTCTACCACTAAGATGCCAAGCTCTCCTAGGCCCATACTGTCAATTGTCCCCTCTCCCATGATTTGAAAAGTTACCTCCCCAGGTTGATTAAGAACTTGGAAGTTGGCAGGCTTTCCAGTTTGTCTCTGTGGTTACATAGAAACATAGAAGATAGGAGCAGGAGTAGGCCAATTGGCCTCAACTGCCCTGTGTGGCAGAGAATTCCACAGGTTCACCACTCCCTGGGTGAAGAAATTCCTCCTCATCTTAGTCCTAAATGGCTTACCCCTTATCCTTAGACTGTGACCCCTGGTTCTGGACTCCCCCACCATCGGGAACATCCTTCCTGTGTGCAACCTTCTCCTTTTAGAAAATAAGACAAAACATCCACTTTTAAACAGTTGAAAGAATGTAGAGTGGTGCCCCAGCCTACAAATGTAAGTAGATTCCAGTTGCATCTTGACTTGGTGCTGCAACACGCAGCAGTTATGAGTGACATTAGAAGATTTTTAATTGTCGGACACAAAGTTCAAGCTGAAGCATTATGGGCATGGAAATGCAGGTGTAATATGCGAGCGATTGTGCCAGTGCTTCTCCTACTCCATTGCTAATTCAAGGGTCCAGTGTTTGTGGCATGAGTACTGCGGGTATAGACTTAATATGAAGTGAGAAACTGTGGGCAGCCTTACCATGGAACTCCTTTCTTACTTGAAATTTCTTCCTCCTCTCCTATGCAGCTTTGCACATTCACCACATCAGCCATGTCCTGCCGTGTTTGCTGCACGCTGGGGCACACAGGAGGGTTCTCTTCAGCTCCAAATAGAAGTACCCTCTTCTGTTACACCTCTTTCAGCAGAACATCTACACTGCCGTGATGTTCCCTCGCAGACCTTCCAAAGCAACCAGCTATGTTCAAATGGAGCGGCAGCCCTTTAAGAGCAGCTGCTCTCAGGATTCTCCACCCCTTCCATTCACTGCATTCCCACCATCGGTGGAAAACATGCAGAGAGCACATTCAAAATGAGTCTAATAAGCTGACTTCACTGAACCTGACGAGACCAGCTCCCCTTTCTAATTGCATGATTGGTTACAGGAGTTCAGCAATCCTGGATCCGTTTTTGCCAGGATTACTGAACGCGCCCTCTAGAATCAGCTTCAAGTACTTGCAAGATCAACGATAACAAGTTTAAGCTATCTGATCTGCCCCCACATAGTGGTTTAAACCCAACTACCTGAGAGCTCCCTACTGCATTCAGCATGACTTTTTCCAATTCCTTGAGTCAGATTGCCAATTTATAGCCGATTTGATGCTGATGGAGTTTAAACCTCTAGGGACTGGGCTGAAGTTACTCAAACCTATTTCACTTCGGACCTTTTACAGCTGACTGAGAGAGGAGAGACTCATTCTACCAGTGTGAACTGGAGATCCCAGCACTGAAAGCACGAGGTACCAGCTTACTGTGCCACCCAGTCCTTTCTCACAGTTGCCCGATAATGTATTTTCCGGTAAACGTTTCTTTCTAGTCACGTGGCATGTTTTACAATAAAGCTCTTTCATAATAATTAATCTTGCAATCTTATTACTCAACAAGTTCTACCAGTAACGCTGAAGAGCATTTGTGGTGACATCAAAGAAAGCTTGCTGTTTTGAACTATAACAATGAAAAACAATTTAAGCCATCACTGATTTGTGGAATAGTGAAATAGAAGTCACCACATACTGCAGTCTTTCCATTCACCGTATAAATGTTTTATGTTTGATATCTAGCTAGTAAAGCACTATCATTCTCATACTCATGAACCTGACCATCATCCCTAACTCGTGCTTCTATTGCTAAATTAATCTGTCATACTACAGAAGGTAGCTGTGTAACTAGAACAGGTAGAAAAGAAGCTAAAATGATGATGATCTGGACTGCATGGCCTGGAAATTGGCTTGCTACCATTTTGGGTCACACGGGGGCGGGGGGAGTAGTATGCGCCCCCCCCCCCCTGCTGTGTCTCAATGACGAGGACCGAGGCTCTCCAGATAGTGGGCATTGGGCCTCATTTCAGTGTTCCCGGTGAGGAGGCCGCCAGTGAAGAGGACTCCAAGTTTGGGCCACTGCTAGTGTTGTAGCGGCCCTCAGGGGAGCGTTGTTGAGATCAGGGCATGGGTCGGGGTTCGGGGCCGGAGATTGCGGGTGTCGGGTTGGGAGCAGAGGGGAGGTCAGGGCTGGGATTGAGGGTCAGGCTGGGAGCGGTGTGGGGGCAGGGGCGGCCATCGGGTCCTTTTCATGTGGGGTCAGGAGGAGCACTCTTGTTCCTCCCGGCTCCACATTCAGGTAAGTTACTTACCTTCTTTATTGCAGGCTATCCCTGGGGTGGTTTCCTTGAGTGCAGCCCGCAGTGGCGCAGGCTGCCTCAGGGTAAACCAACTTTACATAAGGAGGCCTCAAACAGGTGTTAACCCCCTTATTTGAATATGCAAAGGCTCTAACGCCTGCTTTGAATGTGGGTAAAGATGGTTGTGGTGATTGAAGGTCCAGGGCATCGCTGCAGGAGTTCCTCAGGGCAGTGTCCTAGGCCTAACCATCTTCAGCTGTTTCATCAATGATCTTCCCTCCATCATAAGGTCAGAAATGGGGATGTTCGCCGATGACTGCACAGTGTTCAGTGCCCTTCACAACTCCTCAGATAATGAAGTAGTCCATGCCTACATGCAACAAGACCTGGACGACGTTCAGGCTTGGGCTGATAAGTGGCAGGTAACATTCGCAGAAGTGACTATCTCCAACAAGCGAGAGTCTAACCATCACCCCTTGACATTCAACGGCATTACCATCGCCGAATCCCCCACCATCAACATCCTGGGGGTCACCATTGACCAGAAACTTAACTTGACCAGCCACATAAATACTGTAGCAACATGAGTAGGTCAGAGGCTGGGTATTCTGCGGTGAGTGCTTCACCTCCTGACTTCCCAAAGCCTTTCCACCATCTACAAGGCACAAGTCAGGAGTGTGATTGAATACTCTCCACTTGCCTGGATGAGTGCAGCTGCAACAACACTCAAGAAGCTCGATACCATCTAGGACAAAGCAGCCCGTTTGATTGGCACCCCATCCACCACATTAAACATTCACTCCCTCCACCACCAGCGTACCCTGGCTGCAGTGTGTACCATCTACAAGATGCACTGCAGCAACTCACCAAGGCTTCTTCAGCAATGCCTCCCAAACCCGTGACCTCTTCCACCTAGAAGGACAAGGGCAGCAGGCGCATGGGAACACCACCACCTCCAAGTTCCCCTCCAAGTCACATACCATCCTGACTTAGAAGTATATCGCCATTCCTTCATCATCGCTGGGTCAAAATCCTGGAACTTCCTCCCTAACAGCACTGTGGGAGTACCTTCACCACACGGACTGCAGCGGTTCAAGAAGGCGGCTCACCACCACCGTCTCAAGAGCAACTAGGGATGGGCAATAAATGCTGGCCTTGCCAGCGACTCTGATCCTATAAGCAAATTAAAAAAAAGGAGGCCTCTTGTTTGTGCTTTCCCAATATGGCGGGTGACATACTTTGGTCGCAAATGACCGAACGCTTCCTGCCTGCCATATTGGGTCCTTAGTAGTCCGAACAGCTCCCGAGGAAAGGCGCTGTGCAGGCCAATAAGTAACTTGTACAACAGAAAATGCTGGAAACACTCAGCAGGCCAGGCAGCATCCATGGAGATTGTATAGTTAGGTTCCGTTGTCACTCTGCTAGTGCACTCAGTGTTTTTACTGGGTTGTCTTGCCCAACATTTTTTATGCAGAAGTAGTACCTATGAATTTGAAGAGGGAACAGAATGGTTAAAAACGGAAGGCTAAGCAACTAAAAATGTTGCCACAGAACCCACAGACCAGGGTTACCGATAGCTTGGTTGTCCAATATGCTTTCAACTTCTCAAAACTCAGCTCTTACCAGGATCGCTGCATCAACCCAACACTGGCGTAATCTCTTGAAAACAGCACTGTAATGGAGTTAATAAAAAGTTGGACTCCTTCATTAAAAGGTTTAATTTCTTAAAAATAACGAATCAATTTTCAATCCTCACTCAAGGTTTGTCACTGACTCCCGTGCTTGAATATATTTTGATTTAACCTCAATGTCATTCTTGGACTGCATTCATCAATATCTTTTGTTCACTCATTGAAAGTTAACAGTATCTATCTTTAGTTTATTAAAATCTGGCATATAACCTGCACTTCCTGTAAATGTCAAACTTACTTCCTGTAACACTTTCCCTGTTATGCTTTGATGAGAATACCTCTATTGTCATAAGGCAACATGAGCGACACCACAGGAGATCTGCTAGTATATATTATTAAATCACTGGATATACTCGTCCAACTTATTGGCCAGGAACCGTCTCTCAAAATCACTGCATTGCAGAGTTGGCCCAGAGAGCCCACAGCAGTATTCTCTTCCCACTTCATCCACAGCAGCAGATGGACAGCCTATTTATGTTAAAAGTGAAAATGCAGGAACTATACAGCAGATGGTGAGGAGAAAAGGTAGGTTAATATTCGGATGTAGACCTCAGCATCCGATAAAACATCGACACCTAAAACATTAACCCGTCTTCTCTTGCCCCACACAGCAGCTTTGGCTGCTTCTGCCTTGCTCGTCTACAAATGCACAGCATAGATGCAGACTAACGAGGCAGATAATAACGGTCCCAGCACAGAATAAACAAGGGCTGCTGCTCTTTCAGTGTTTCAAGTGCCTGTAGCAGACACAGCTGACCTCACGGTATAATGCGAAGTCAGCTTATTAATATAGCATCATGGTGCCTCTGGCAGACAGTGCATGGCAATGCTGCCAGCACACCAACAGCAACAACTTGCATTTATATAGCACCTTTAACATAGTAAAACGTCCCAAGGTGCTTCACAGGAATGTTAGCAAACAAAATTTGACACCGAGTCACATAAGGAGATATTAGGCCAGGTGACCAAAAGCTTGGTCAAAAAGGTAGGTTTTAAGGAGCGTCTTAAAGGAGGAAAGAGAGACAGAGAGGATTATGGAGGGAATTCCAAAGCCGAAGGCCCAGGCATCTGAAGGCACGGCCGCCAATAGTGGAGCGATTAAAGCTTGACCCACCGCAGCGATTAAAGCCTTGACCCACCGCAGCGATTAAAGCCTTGACCCACCACAGCGATTAAAGCCTTGACCCACCGCAGCGATTAAAGCCTTGACCCACCGCAGCGATTAAAGCCTTGACCCACCGCAGCGATTAAAGCCTTGACCCACCGCAGCGATTAAAGCCTTGACCCACCGCAGCGATTAAAGCCTTGACCCACCGCAGCGATTAAAGCCTTGACCCACCGCAGCGATGAAAGCCTTGACCCACCACATTCAAGAGGTTGGTTCTCTGCCCCCCTCCAGCTCTTAGAAGGCAGCTGGCTGCCCATGAAGCTGTCCTGCTGCTGAAGAGCAGGAGAAATGGCTGGAGCTAGCACCAGGTGAGAACTGTTCCATTCAATGAAATGGCTTTGGACATCCTGCTGCAGGAGGTCCTGTAAAGGGTGGTCCTTTTCAGAGCTGAGGGCCACCCTTTAGTGGATAGAGGTGGCTCACCTGCGCACAGAACCTGAGAGCAGGTAAGGAAGAAATTTGGTTTTGGAAAGGCTGCCAAAGTAAGTCTGTTTACAATGTTGCTTTACAATGCATCTTAACAGCACTTCACTGCAAGCTCGGTTGAACATCACAGAGGGACTCTGAAAATAATTTATGTACTTTCTCAAGGCACAGCTATGCCCATGTTTCGCCAGGGCACTCCACATTGCTGCCAATTTGCCAACATCTCTTATATTCCTTATTCCAGCTTAAGACCCTTTTCTTTCTGCTTTTAGGAGAAAGCTACACAACAGGCACTAGAACATACAAACTCGAGTGGGACAGCATAACATAATATAACATCCTGTTTCAAGGGGTGTCTCACTGACAGCATTTCAGAATCTTTCCATTCTACTCCTATAGGTGCCTGAAAGAAAGACATGGCAGAGCCCTGTGTCTGAGCATCTTGCAGCACTCTGCGGAAGCCAAGCGCAAGGAACGCACGTCAACCCAAGCACCCCACCCACCCGCCCCTTCAACCACCGTCTGCCCCACCTGTGACAGAGTCTGTAGGTCCCGCATTGGACTCATCAGTCACCTGAGAACTCATTTTTAATGTGGAAGCAAGTCATCCTCGGTTCCGAGGGACTGCCTAAGAAGAAGAAGACTCTGCGTCACCCACTTCTACGATAATAAGCACCAGCACAGATACATCCACACCAGGGGAGGGATGCAGTTAGTGAGTTGGAGGAGGGAGAAGTTGCTGAAGCGCAGAGCAAGGATGAAGAGGAGCAAGGACAGGTGGCATCGGTGGAGACCAAACAGCTACCTGGAGAGCCAGCTATAGTCTTCAGCTGCTGATCTTGCCCATAAATGTAGATTGGTAACTTAGCGCCAGCAGTTCATGCAGGCATTTGAGAGGCTTCCAAGCAGCCTGCATTTTTTTGGGGGGGGGGGGAGGTGGGGGGTGGGTGGAGTCTAAGGAAGAGTCCACAATCCACATCTGTGCAGTGCTGTATGATTGACAGACAGAGCTGTGCAACACCAAGACGAGCATGGCCATCACAGGGACTTCTGCAGTGGAGCCCCTTTGGCCAAAGTCACACCGCCAGGTGTAGCTTCCGTCATGAATGTTTTGACCAGGGCTCTAGAAATGTTGTGCTCCAATCTACAGCAGTCTATCTTGTTTGCATTCACTGTGTTGGGAAATCAGATTGAGGCAAACCTCATTGCTGTCCAGTAATCAGCTCCCACACAAAGCTCTGGACATGTTGAAAGAGTGCCCAGCCGGAGAATGGTAGGAGCTGGTGTGGACGAAGGAAATGTCTGAGAGTGACGCTACATTCATGACACCATCCAGGACAAAGCAGCCCGCTTGATTGGCACCCCATCCACCACCTTAAACATTCACTCCCTCCACCACCGGCGTACCGTGGCTGCAGTGTGTACCATCGACAAAATGCACTGCAGCAACTCGCCAAAGCTCCTTCAGCAGCACCTCCCAAACCCGCGACCTCTTCCACCTAGAAGGACAAGGGCAGCAGGCGCATGGGAACACCACCACCTCCAAGTTCCCCTCCAAGTCACACACCATCCTGACTTGGAAGTATATCGCCGATCCTTCATCGTCGCTGGGTCAAAATCCTGGAACTCCCTACCTAACAGCACTGTGGGAGTACCTTCACCACACGGACTGCAGCGGTTCAAGAAGGTGGCTCACCACCACCTTCTCAAGGGCAATTAGTGATGGGCAATAAATGCTGGCCTTGCCAGCGACGCCCACATCCCAGGAACGAATAAAACAAAATAACACCCACCCGTCCCATTCAAATTACTGCTGATGCAGCAGATAGCAGACAGGCATCAATACCCATGGCACTTGTAGTCACAGGGCCATCTGCTGATCTTGTGCAATGAAAATTGGTTCTACAATGAGTGGACCATCTACTCCACCAGCTTACCGTTTAGGCGGTGAAGTTGAACATTACCCCCAATGGGTCTTGGCTGGACTCCTCCCTGCAGCCGAGTAACCGGCCAACACTCTGTCAATGCTCATACCCACTTGAATGAGATACTTGAATGATTGGCCTCCAAGGAACCGTCCATAGCAAGAAGCTGTGAAAGAAGGGGAGAAACAAAACTGTCACTGATCAGTCATGCTATAGAGGTTAAATGGGACTTGTGGTGAAAGTATGATCAATAACAGATATTTCCAAATTAATCATATGCTCTGATGAGCTGTTTAAGACATACACCCAGCACGGTGGCATAGTGGTTAGCACTGTTGCCTCACAGCACCAGGGACCCGGATTCGAATCCGGCCTCGGGCGACTGTCTGTGTGGCGTTTGCACATTCTCCCCGTGTTTGCGTGGGTTTCCTCCGGGTGCTCCGGTTTCCTCCCACAGTCCAAAGATGTGCGGGTTAGGTTGATTGGCTATGATAAATTGACCCTTAGTGTTAGGGGGATTAAATACGTGGGGTTACGGGGATAGGGTGGGATATGTGTTGGTGTAGGGGTTACGGGGATCGGGTGGGATATGCGTCGGTGCAGGCTCGATGGGCCGAAATGGCCTCTATCTGCACTGTGGGGTTTCTGTAATGAACTAAATAATGCTTTTGTATGTTACATTAAAACTTTGCTATGAAAATTTCAGTTCTTTTGTCTAAACTCTGATCTTCCTTTTTTGGTTCTATGACATAACAGAAATGACACACTAGGGGAAGAAAATAGCAATAAATGAGCTTTAACTATACTCTTGCACAATAAAAGAAGGCAAATCCAATAACATTAAATACTGATCCATCGACACAAACTAAACCAGATCGCTTCTCTGTATCCAGTCACTTAGCAGCCTGACTTCAACCTTTTCCCCCTGACATTGCACCAAAAGGATAATAAAATTCTGGATAGGTCAATCCCAATTCCTAGGGGGTGCAATTTTAACCCTACTACGTCTGGCGGAAATTGCGCGGATGCTCAGTTAAAATCACCCAGGTCAGTTACCTGCCCGGGTTGGAAATTTAACCTGCTGTCCTGAGCAGGCGGCAAGGACACCCGTGGGGTACTTTATTTACATATGCCCCTGTCAAGTACCGATGATGTCATCGGGACCCGACTGCAATTTTAACTTGGCGGCCTGAGTGGTAAGCCGCAGTGAATTTCGTGCCAGGCCAACCTGGTGCTGGAAGAGGCCCAAAAAGGTAAGCTTTTAATTTTTAAATTTATTTTTCTTGCGGGGTCAGAAGAAGCAGGAGTGCTCCCCTGGGCCCCACAAGGAAAGCTTAGGCCTCCCCTGCCATGGACTCGCCTCCTCTACCAATCGCGCGAGCCCTGTGGGACGGCAGTGGCAGCCGATCCTGCCGCGTACCTGGTCTGGACGGGCAGCCTCCGGGCCACGCAATTTTCCACCGCCAACTTCTCACTCACAAGGGGGTGGTAAGCCAGCCAGTGGGATTTAAGTGAGGCCCAGGAGTTAAAACACCACTGGCCTCATTTCTGGAGCAGCAGTGAGTTTCTAACTCTGCCCGCCCACCCAACACTGGCCCGGAGTTAAAATCCAGATACCAGTCTTTTTGACTGCTTTCAGATGATGAAGTTCACCAGCAATGCCACAAGAGGGAGCACTCAGCCTTTGTCTTGGCTTAAAAGCACAAGTGACGGTCCCTTTGAGGACTGGCTGACTGCAAGGATACAGCAATGTGGGGGAATTAAAGAATCCAAAAGTCTGCCTGAGATTTGGGGGGCGTGAGTGAAGAAAGCCCTTAAAAACAAACAACAACGGGCACAAAGCACTTCAGTGGTTTTTATTGCAAAGAATAAACACCTGAATGAACTCTGTAAACCTTTTTAGTTTATTCAGTGCTCCCACTTTCCTTAAAAATACAAATATTATTAATGTCTGAAAATCGTTAGAACAAAAAATTGGACATGGTTTGGTTTTTGCTGTCTTAAAAAAATTCTGCCCAGATAAATTCATCAGAAAACGGAAAACTGAATTTATTCTTTAAATAAAATAAATCCCACATTGCCTTATGTATTTAATATATTTTTTAACATGGCAACAAATAGGAGCAACGAATCTGTTGGTATAATTGTGCATAATGATACAGTGGCTTTCGGTGCTTTGGAATTTGAGTGGCCTCAGGGGGATGGTCAGGCAGAGGTGCACAGGGCTTATTCTACCTTTTCTGGGGGTGTATTTCGGTTGTATTGCAATTCTTGTGGTGCCCGGGGCAGAAGGTGGCGTGCTCCCAACTTGCCTTTTGTATCCACTTGTCCCTTTATCTGTAGTGGTGGGGTGAGGGGGAGTTCTTACACGGGACCGCTTGCTACTTTCCCAGTTCTGGAAAGAGGCCGTAAATCACATGATCTGACTGATGTACACGACACGGTGCTTTACCATGTTTGTGATGTGTGGGGCTAGGACTTTGCTACAACAGAGGGATGCGTCACTTTGCTGTTAGAGAGTTGTGCTAGTCACAGACAGGCCTCAAACTCTTGGGGATAGGCGTAGCAGGAAGCGGAGTGAGTCTGAGGGTATCTTGATGCAGGTTATTGCTTTTATGGTGTCCTGGATCACAAGCCCAGAATGATTGGATTTGGGAATGGGATCAGAAGGTGTGAAAGAGTATGCCAGTTTCTAAAATCTCTAATTGAGAAGCGTAGAGCAAAAGGTATTTCCTATACATCCACTAGATGGTAGTGTTTCCTCATGTTATTGTTATTTAAATAGTCACTGTTAAGACTAAGCCATAATGTCACTAATTTCTATTCCTAGATAGTAAAATAGTAACAGTTTCAGGCAGAAGATCTTTACTCATTTAGCCCATCTATCCACAGTATTTCCATGGTGGATTTCTAATAATCTTGAATCCTATTTCATCGAATCATAGCACAGGAGGAGGCCATTCGGCCCGCCGTGTCTGCGCCGGCTCTTTCGAAGAGCAATCCAGTTAGTCCCACTCCCCCGCTTTTTCCCCATATCCCTGCAATTTTTTTGTCTTTCAAGTATTTATCCAATTCCCTTTTGGAGGCTGCTACTGAATCTGTATCCACCGCCCTATCAGGCAGTGAACCCTAACGTAAAAGGGTTTTTCTTCATGTCGCCTTTGGTTCTTTTGCCAATCACCTTAAATCTGTGTCCTCTGGTTATCGACCCTACAGCCATTGGAAACAGTTTCTCTTTATTTATAATCTATCTAAACCCTATTTGTTGACAAGAATCTGTCCAGTTCCTTCTTGAAACCCATTAAGGTTTCTTGTCCCACCACCCGTGCGGATAATCTGTTCCACATACGCCACCATTTTAGGAACATTTTCTCCTTCCTTTCCTATTTTCTTTTAACCTTAATTTGTAAATATGATTCCTTGTGCTTAAATTTCATACACGGCACAAAAGCTGCTTCCAATCCTTTCATCATTTTAAACACTTCTATCATACACCCGCTCAGTCTTTTCACGAGAGAAAGGGCCCAGGGTAGTCGATCCTCAGACATCATTCCTATAAGTTCTGGGATCAAGAGTGCAGCCCCTCCAATAACTGAATACGACAGTTGAATCCTGAGAGGAGAGGGATTATGATGTTCCGTGTGTGTACTCTGCCAGAGTGTTGTTTCAGTTTGGTGCTCTAGTGAGACTTGAACCCACAAGCATCTGACTCACAGCCAAGAGTGTTATCAGCCCGGAGTACTGGGGTGCAATATTCCCTGTGAGCTGTGATTTGTCCTGCGTGGCCTGTTTTTTTTAATGGGCGGTGCCTTTAAATTTCTGCGCCTGTGCGGCATTTGCAATGGAGAAGCCGGTGAGCAGCCTGCGCGGGACCTTTCCCACTACTGCATGGCCGCGCAGCTCAGAGGGAACATTGCTCAGGTGTGTGGGAGGGACCCGGAGTACTCGGAGTGTGGGACAGACCCGGAGTACTCGGAGTGTGTGTGAGACTGGGAGTACTCGGAGTGCGGGAGGGACCCGGAGTACTCGGAGTGTGGGAGAGACCCGGAGTACTCGGAGTGTGGGAGAGACCCAGAGTACTCGGAGTGTGCGAGAGACCCGGAGTACTCGGAGTGTGGGAGAGACCCAGAGTACTCGGAGTGTGGGAGGGACCCAGAGTACTTGGAGTGTGGGAGAGACCCGGAGTACGACCCGGAGTACTCGGAGTGTGGGAGAGACCCGGAGTACTCGGAGTGTGGGACGGACTCGGAGTACTCGGAGTGTGGGAGAGACCCAGAGTACTCGGAGTGTGTGGGATAGACCAGGATTGCAGGGAGTGTGGGAGGGACACGGAGTACTCGGCGTGTGGGAGAGACCCAGAAAAGTCGGAGTGTGGAAGAGACCCAGAGTACTTGGAGTGTGGGAGAGACCCGGAGTTTCGGAGTGTGGGAGAGACCTGGAGTACTCGGCATGTGGGAGAAACCTGGAGAACTCGGAGTGTGGGAGAGACCCAGAGTACTCGGAGTGTGGGAGAGACCCGGAGTACTCGGAGTGTGGGAGAGACGCGGAGTACTCGGAGTGTTGGAGATACACGGAGTTTCGGAGTGTGGGAGAGACCCGGAGTACTCGGAGTGTGGGAGAGACCCGGAGTACTCGGCATGTGGGAGAGACCCGGAATACTCGGAGCATGGGAGAGACCCAGAGTACTCGGAGTGTGGGAGAGACCTGGAGTACTCGGCATGTGGGAGAGACCCGGAGTACTCGGAGTGTGGGAGAGATATCGGAGTACTCGGAGTGTGGGAGAGACCCAGAGTACTCGGAGTGTGGGAGAGACCTGGATTACTCGGCATGTGGGAGAGACCCGGAGTACTCGGAGTGTGGGAGAGATATCGGAGTACTCGGAGTGTGGGAGAGACCCTGAGTACACGGAGTGTGGGAGAGACCCAGAGTACTCGGAGTGTGGGAGAGACCTGGAGTACTCGGCATGTGGGAGAGACCCGGAGTACTCGGAGTGTGGGAGAGATATCGGAGTACTCGGAGTGTGGGAGAGACCCTGAGTACACGGAGTGTGGGAGAGACCCAGAGTACTCGGAGTGTGGGAGAGATCCGGAGTACTCGGAGTGTGGGAGGGACTCGGAGTACACGGAGTGTGGGAGAGATATCGGAGTACTCGGAGTGTGGGAGAGACCCGGAGTACTTGGAGTGTGCGAGTGACCCAGATTACTCGGAGTGTGTGGGAGAGATCTGTAGTATTCGGGCGTCTCGGAGAGACTCGGAGTAGTTGGGATGTGGGAGAGACCCGGAGTACTCGGAGTATGGGAGCGATCCGGAGTTCTCGGAGTGTAGGAGAGATCCGGAGTACTCAGAGTGTGTGGGAGAGATCTGGAGTATTCGCGCGTTTCGGAGAGACATGCAGTACTCGGGATTTGGGAGAGTCCCAGAGTACTCGGAGTGTGGCAGAGACCCGGAGTACTCAGAGTGTGTGGGAGAGATCCGGAGTACTTGGAGTGTGGGAGAGACCCGGAGTACTTGGAGTGTAGGAGAGATCCGGAGTACTGAAAGTGTGGGAGAGGCCCAGAGTACTCTGAATGTGTGAGAGAGACCCGGAGTACTCGCAGTGTGGGAGAGACCTGGGGGGAGAAATTCGGTATCGCTCCGTTTGGGGCGCTAGTATTGGCGGTGCGCAAAGTTTTGCGCCAGGCGCAATTTATTGCCACCTCGAGCGATATTGGGTTGCAGCGCCCCTGAAGGTGATTGCGGCGCTAAAGTATTGGCGGTGCGCAAAGTTTTGCGCCAGGCGCAATTTATCGCCACCTCGAGCGATATTGGGTTGCAGCGCCCCTGAAGGTGATTGCGGCGCTAAATCAGGCGCTGCACAATAGTCTTAAGGCGCTAACCCGGCTGTAGTGTATGTAACCTGTACCACCTTAAGAGGATACCTTAAGGTGATGGACTACTTTTTGATGGCTCCTGTACATTGTAGTACCGGTGGTGACCACACCGGTATATAAACCCTGCGGAGCAAAGTGTATCCCAGTTCAGCCCTGACCCTCAACCACTAAAGACCTGTTTAATTACTTCTGTAGTCTGTGTTCTGTTATTCAGCATAACTACATTTGAAAACACAGACTCAACAGTGGCGACGCGTCTGATCTTACCTAGCGGCAGTTGCATCAAAGGAAGCTTCGCCTCTGAAACGGGCGTCGAACAAGGACATCCACCCTCAACATCCTGCTGGGCACTGCATAGCACGGGAGGCCATCGGGAACCTGGTTTGGTTTCTGGCCATGAAGTCAAACATCAGTGAACATCCCTTCGACGACAGCGGCGGGTAAGCCCGATCGAGCGGCACGGGGGGGAAGTCGGCCGAGTTGTCAGTAAGAGAAGGGGAGGGAAACGACGAAAAGGGCGGAGAACATGACCGCAGCTGGTGTCAGGGGCCGGACTGCAATCGGGGCAGAGACGCGCAGCAGCCAGAAAAGCGTTTATGACCACAAGGACCGCGGGAGTGGCGGGGAACAAGAGCAGCAGCGTAGGGGAAAATAAAGGACCGCTGGGAGGCGAGAACGGCAACAGCGCGGTAATCGCAATTTTGAGTCGGCAGGGGAAGAAGACAAGCGCGGGGAAAGCCGCCAAGCGCGGGAAAAGCCGCCAAGCGCGGGAAGCCGCCATTTTGAAAAAAATAAAATAGAATAAAATAAAATAATAATCATATCCGAAGGAAAGGAAACTCAACAAGGATGCCAAAAACGGGTAACATCACTGCTTTTGATAGCGATGTGGAAGATTGAGCCACTTATGTGGAATGCATCGAAGTTTACTGTACAACGAATGAGCTACCGGAGGATAAGAAAGCACTAACCCTATTAAACTCGATGGGTGCGAAGACGTACGGGTTATTAAGGAACCTTGTAACACCAGATAAACCGGTAGGAAAGAGTTTCGCGGATATTGTTACTATCCTGCAAGAGCATTTAAACCCCACGCCGCTGCTGATAGTGGAACGATTTAAATTCTACAAAAGAATTCAACTTAAAGAAGAAAGCAACGCTGAATTCTTAACCAAACTGCGCAAGTTATCAAAGTACTGTCAGTTCGGTACAGGACTAGCAGACGCACTGAGAGATAAGTTTGTGTGTGGGCTCCTAAGGGAAGGAACCCAGAAGCGACTGCTAGAGGAAAAGGATCTTACGCTGGACAAAGCTTTCAGCACTGCAGCATCGCACGAGGCAGCAGCATGAGGCACTGCAGAGATACAGCAAAGGCCATTGGAATTCAGCACCAATGAAATAGCATTGGGTGCAGTAAAGTGCTATCGTTGCGGAAGGACAACGCATGACCAGAACCAGTGCTGGTTCAAAGATAAAGAATGCAGGCAATGTGGCAAACTTGGTCACATAGCGAGAGTATGCCGGTCAGGAAAGAAGACCAGCAGCAAAAAGTCGCCGCAGGAGAAGTACAAAAAAGTACACAAGGTGACAGAGAACAGTTCGGATGAACAGAAGATGGATTCAGACTCCAGCAGTAAGGAACTGGGTTGTCTAAAAATACATAATGTGGGTAACACAGCAGACCACCAAACTATCTGGGTCATGCTTCGGCTAGCAGGAGTCCAAGTGAAGATGGAATTGGACACTGGAACGACATTAACGGTCATGAATAAGCAAGGTTACAAAAGGTTATTCTCGCACATTCCCCTGAGGGATACGGAGATTGTATTGAAAACATACACGGGGCAAATAGTATACCCCAAAGGAAAGATAAAAGTAAATGTGGTCTACAATGGTAAAGAAAGTCAGAAAATGGACTTGTATGTGTTACCTGATGGAGGTCCGCCACTACTGGGACGGGAATGGATCCGGAGAATAAATGTGGACTGGCATTCCATACAAGCACTGACTGTAGATGCCTGTAAAGAGGACGACGTCAAACCTAAACGACTGTCCAAAATATTGGACGATGCTAAGGAGGTGTTCCAACAGGGACTGGGAACACTGAAAGGAATTACGGCAAACATCAAGGTTGAAGAACATGCAAACCCAAAATTTTTCAAAGCCAGACCGGTACCTTATGTAATACGACCTGCTGTGGAAGCAGAGCTGGAAGGGCTAGAACGTTCAGAAGTACTGTCCAAGGTGGACTGGAGCAAATGGGCCACACCCATTGTTCCTGTCATGAAGCGTTCGTTGAGCAACAAGCCGGGGGAACCTGGGAAGGTTCGCATCCGTGGCGATTTCAAGATCACTGTTAATCCGGTTCTTCACACGGTGCAATATCCGCTTCCGCGGTTTGAAGATATCTTCGCTTCGCTGTCTGGCGGGAAACACTTCACCAAGATAGACCTGGCGCAGGCGTACCTACAGATGGAAGTTGATGAAGCGTCACGCCAGTATCTCACGATAAACACACATAAGGGCTTATATCGGTATAATAGACTGGTTTTTGGAGTGGCATCGGCTCCAGCGATTTGGCAAAGGGCCATGGAGCAGGTATTGCAGGGAATTCCAGGCACACAATGCTACCTGGACAACATTCTGATTACAGGAGATGATGATAAGGATCACCTCGCGAATTTGGAGCAGGTGCTCACCAGATTGAAAGAATATGGGCTCAGAGTTAATCGCCAGAAATGTGAGTTCTTTCAAAAGCGAATCTCGTACTGCGGCCACGTCATTGACCAGGAGGGGCTCCATAAGTCACCTGACAAGATCGAAGCTGTTATGAAAGCTCCTGCTCCGGAGAAAATGTATCCCAGTTGAGGTCGTTCCTTGGGTTGGTTAACTATTACCACAAGTTTCTTCCAAATTTATCCACGGTGTTACACCCGCTGAACACTCTTTTGCAAATGGGAATACCATGGAAGTGGAGCGATGATTGTAAGCGGGCTTTTCAAAAGAGCAAGGCACTGATCACCTCTAAGGAAGTGTTGGCTCACTTTAACCCAACGCTGCCTATTCGCTTAGCTTGTGATGCTTCTCCATATGGTATCGGGGCAGTACTCTCACATAAGTTTCCAAATGGCTCGGAAAGGCCAGTCGCGTTCGCATCCAGATCATTGACCTCCGCAGAGCGCAACTATGCTCAGATAGATAGGGAGGCGCTCAGCCTCGTGTGGGGAGTTAAGAAATTTAACCATTACCTGCAAGGCCAAAAGTTTACGCTGCTGACAGATCACCAGCCGTTGGTTTCCATTTTCAACCCTAAGAAGGGTGTTCCGGTAATGACGGCGCAGAGGCTTCAGAGATGGTCCCTTTTCCTAGGGGCACATCAATATGATATCGAATTCAATGGTACAAAGCAACATGGTAATGCTGATGGGCTGTCGCGCCTGCCACTACCTACAGCGGAAGAGGCACCGGCAGTTGACCCTGTCGAGATATTTCACTCGACCATCATCGAATGCTTACCAGTCACCAATGCGGGTATTGAGAGAGAGACCCGAAATGACCCGACACTGTCTCGGGTCTACGACTTGACAGCGAAGGGATGGCCAGCACATGGCGACCCACTGTTACCAGCATTCTCAGCCAGACGAGAACAGCTGTCCGTATGTCAAGGAACATTGATGTATGGAACAAGGGTGATTATTCCTCCTAAATTAAGGGAGAGAGTTCTGAAGGAATTGCATGAAGGTCATCTGGGGGGAGTCAAGATGAAAAGCCTTGCTAGGGCTTATGTGTGGTGGCCAGGTATCGACAAACAAATAGAGGATCTGACTAAAAGCTGCTCAGGGTGCCAAAAAGTTCAAAATGCACCTCCAATTGCACCGCTGCATCCGTGGGAATGGCCTTCAACCCCATGGCAACGTGTGCATATCGACTTTGCAGGTCCATTCATGGATTCCATGTTTTTGATAGCAGTAGACGCACATTCTAAATGACCAGAAGTGATTAAGATGTCGACCACTACCTCTGAGAAGACGATCGCAGTTCTAAGAACCATATTTGCAAGGAATGGGTTGCCGGAACATTTATGTTCAGACAACGGACCACAGTTCGTTTCAGAAGAATTCCAGAAATTCATGAAAAAGAATGGGGTGAAACACTATACATCTGCCCCATATCATCCGGCTACAAATGGGTTGGCCGAGAGATTTGTACAAACGTTCAAAAAGGCGATAAAGGCCATGAGCGAAGACCATATTCCACTACAACACAAGGTGGACAATTTCCTGATGGCATATCGAAACGCCACGCATGCAGTGACAAATCAAAGCCCTGCCATAATGTTCTATAACAGGAGGTTGCGGTCCCGGTTGGATTTGTTAAAACCCAATGTGCGAAGGGAAGTCGAAAACAAGCAATTCCAGTACGTAAATAACAAGGCCACTCGGAGTTTCGAAATAGGACAACCAGTGTTGGCCAGGGACTATAGGGATGATAAATGGCAATCCGGAACAATTCGTGCCCGACAAGGACCCTTGATGTACACGGTAGACGTTGGAGAGAACGTAATACGACGTCATGCTGACCAACTTGTGGAATCGAGAACAAGGGTCGACCCCATGTCTACGGCAGAGACACCAGTTGAAGAAGTTATTGAGCCTGTAACATCTACCTCAGACTTGAACGTACATGATGATGTTCAATCCATAGGAGATCAAATGGATGAGTCACCCCAGCAATGAGAACCAGAGACCCCTGAAAGGCGTTATCCGGCCCGGATCAGGAGGCCTCCTCAGAGACTGAATCTTTGAACAGTTTTGTGTGAAAATTGTATATATGTTATCCATGTAATGTTTAAATTGGGGTGTACACTGTTAAGCTAAAAGGGGAGGAATTGTAGTGTATGTAACCTGTACCACCTTAAGAGGATACCTTAAGGTGATGGACTACTTTTTGATGGCTCCTGTACATTGTAGTACCGGTGGTGACCACACCGGTATATAAACCCTGCGGAGCAAAGTGTATCCCAGTTCAGCCCTGACCCTCAATCACTAAAGACCTGTTTAATTACTTCTGTAGTCTGTGTTCTGTTATTCAGCATAACTACATTTGAAAACACAGACTCAACACCGGCGGCGCGACACAAGTTCTCCGCGGGCGGGCGCAGCGCAAGTGCTGTCAATTATCGATTTCACCCAGACACGTTGGCGCCGGCCAGCTCTTAAAGGGGCGGATCGATTATCATCTGCAGCCACACTCTACGCCTTGTAGGCCTCAAAATCGGCGGCAACCTACCTGTGGCGGGCAAAACTTCAACCACATGGAGAGGGCCAGGGAGAGAGCACAGCGCTTCAGCAAGGGGGCATTGGATGCTCTGATTGACGCGGTGGAGCACAGGCGATCTGTGCTGTACCCGGAGAATGGCAGGAGGCCTGAACACACCGAATACCGCAGAGCTTGGAGGGAGGTTTCCCAAAGAGTCACCTCCAGCAGCATGGTTCCGAGGACTCCTGTGCAATGCGGGAAGAAGTTCAACGACCTCACTCGCGTCGTCAGGGTGAGTGCCTTTTTCAGAATCATCTTCATCCATCCATCTGCACCTCACTTTATGGCCAGAGGGTGTGTAAAGCCCCAATGGCCAGCTGTCATCCAGCACCCATGGCCCTTTCTGGAAACACACACGCACATTCAGCTCAGTGCATAATGTAAGGGCTATTCGACCATGGGAGGCATGTGATGCCAGATCAGGGCAGCATAATGTAAGGGCTATTCTACCATGGGAGGCATGTGATACCAGATCAGGGCAGCATGTTTCTTCACACCCCGTCCTTTCTCTTGCAGGCCAAGATGGCGAGTAACCGCAGGCAACAGCTTTGGACCGGAGGAGGCCGGCCTCACCTGCAGACCCTTACAGACCTGGAGGAGCGAGTCCACCAGATCGTCGCAAGCCGGATGAGTGACCTCGTCGCCTCTGGAGATGCCGACCCTATTGTGGACAGCGATGGTAAGGTCATCACCTTTTTGACCTCTCTCCTTCCACTTGTTCCCCACACCAGCATGCTTTTCACTCGCGACCCAATTCAGAGCATTGCAGCACTCATGCATCCCTTGCTGCCACTTGTCCTTTCGCTAAAGCCACTCTTGAACCTCCCTGCTTTCAGATGCTGCATCACCAGCTCGGAAGGTGGGCCCTCAAGCTGCCACTGTGACTGACTCCGGAGGCGATGAGGAGGAGGAAGCCGGACCATCCATTCAACCCTCAGGCGAGCCAGCCCATCTCCAGACTGGGGAGACTCCGTCCCTGGAGGGGAGCGGGGGGGGAATGCTTTGAGGAGGATCCAGCTCCAGGGCCCAGCGGCCTGCAGCAACGCGAGGGGGGTAGGGAAGCTTGGGGGCCGTCTCCCCGGAAGGCGAGTTGGGCCGCGAGTGCTGCTGCACAGAACGCAGAAGAGGTGCGTGCCCTCGCTGAAATGAGCGCCCAGGCTGGGCTGAGGCACACTGAGCTAATGGCTGCAGTGGGAAGGATGCCCGAATCCATTGAGACACTGGCAAGGAGTGTCCAAGACTTCAGCACAGCACAGGCAAGGTGTGTGCAGGACCTCGGCGCAGCACAGGCAAGGAGTGTGCAGGACTTCGGCACAGCACTGGCAAGGATTGTCCAGGGCTTTAGCGAAGCAATGGCACGTGCCACGCAAGTGCTGAGTGCTGCCACGCAGTCACTCGCTGGTCTCATGCAGACGCAGATTGAGGCCACGCGAGCACTGACTGCTGCCACCCTCGCTGGATCGGGCAGGATTCCCCGGGGCCCTTGCCGCACCACAGCAGGCCAGCAATCTGTGCACCAGCCGATTGCTGCACATGCTGCGGTGCTGCCCTGTCAGAGTGCCAGTGTGTCGGCCGACCAGGGAGCTGCTGTCCGCTCTCAGGATGACAGCATTCCTGATGCCACCACTGGCACTTCTCCACTGCAGCTGCCACCACCTGTAGGACAGACTGCTTCTGCCCATGCAGAGTTGGAGCAGTCAGCAGCTGGGCCCTCCAGGCCCAGAGCTCGTCCAGGCCGTCCCTCAGAGGCATCTGTGGTTTCGGACAGTCAGCAGGCCTCACCCAGCCTTGCTGCAGCCACTGGAGTCCCATTACGGAGGAGCTGCAGGGCGGGAAGGGGCCAATGCTGAAAGGGAAGCAGATCACCATCGAGGGGGAAAAAGTAGAAGGTGCTGCTGATTCCTGTTATTTGTTTCATTCAAGGCTGAGGATGCTGGTCTGAATGTTAATTATGCTTTGGACAGTCTCCCGGGTGTGAGAGGCACTTATGTGGCAGTCTGTTTGTTTTGCTTTTTGTTGCCATTGCTTTGTCATGTGGGAAGGAAGCACATTTTGTTAAATAAACAACTTTCTTTATTCACAATGGCCATGTCTGTTCTTTGCACAAATTTTGCCCTTGACCGGCTTAGGGGTAGCAGAACGGTTCCATTCATGTTCTTGGAATGGCAGCAAGCATTCCCTGAGAGGGGCCTAGAAGCGACTTGCTATAAGCCTCTGATGGACGGCCCTTGCAGTTTGTGCCTCCCTCCCGTCTTGGTGCTGCTCCTCCTCCTCCTCCTCCTCCTCCTCTGCTGGTGCTTCAATGTCTGGTGGCATTGGCTGGGTCCTGAGGATTGCCAGGTTATGCAGCATGCAACACACAACCACGAAGTGGGAGACTCACTCAGGTGAGTACTGAAGGGCTCCTCCGGAATGGTCCAGACAGCGGAACCGTTGCTTCAACACGCCGATTGTGTGCTCAATGATGTTCCTGGTCGCTTGATGGCTCTCATTGTAACGTTCTTCAGCAGGGGTGCTGGGCAAACGGAGCGGGGTCATCAGCCAGGGGCACAGAGGATAGCCCTTGTCCCCGAAAAGCCAGCCTCCTGGGTGAGCTGGGGCCTCAAAAAGGTCTGCCACAGAAGTCTGGCGCAGGATGAAGGCATCGTGGCTGCTGCCTGGAAAGTGGGCATTCACAGCGAGTATCAGCTGTCGGTGGTCACAGACCAGCTGCACATTCAAAGAATGGAACCCCTTTCGGTTGCGGAAATCCTTCGCATTCTCTAGAGGCGCCCGCAAAGCCACATGCGTGCAGTCAATGGCGCCCTGCACCATGGGGAAGCCCGCTATCCTTGCGAAGCCCACTGCATGCTCTCACTGCTTGTCCAGGGTCATCGGGAAGGAGATGTACTGCCGTCTCCTTTTTAAAGAGGGCATTAGTCACTTGACGGATGCAGCAATGCACCGCGAACTGTGAGATGTTGGCAATGTCCCCAGTAGCGGCCTGAAAGGAGACGCTTGCATAGAAGTTTAGAGCCACAGTGATTCTCACAGCCACCGACAGAGATGTCCTGCACCTTAGTTGAGGCTGCAGATCTGGCTGAAGCAGGTGGCAGAGCTCAGTGACCACCTCCTTACTGAAGCGCAGCCTTCGGAAACACTGCTCCTCCGACATGTTGATATATGAAAACTGCTGGCGGAAAACCCTGGCAGCGTAAGGTCTCGTGGGGCGACGTCTGTAGGCCCTCCTCCGTCTGGCCATGCCTGCCACTCTATCCCTGCGTCTTTATGCCCTGTCAATAGGATTGAGAAGCACAACGTTCCCGTCCAATGCAGCCCCCATAGTAAGTGCGCACTGAAAGTTATGCCGTTTGAGAAGCTCACCAACTGCAAAGTGATGTTCAGAAGGCTAAAGTTCCTCTGCCAGCACTGGCTCACTGCAGAAATGGCACTCCGTGTGTAGCTGAGCAACACTCTCTCTCTCTCTCTCTCTCTCTCTCTCTCTCAAAGAAGTTGTGGTCCAAAAATGGCTGCCACTAATAATCCAGAACAGTCCCCTTTAAAGAGCGCCCCCCGAGCCCGACAGCAACTGGGAAACGTTTCAGGATAACCTGTCCTTATTAGCGCCAGGCGGAATGGAGGGGGGCGCCACTGAATTTCTGGTCTGGGGCGCTGCAAAGGCGTTGCACACTGAAATGACGTCATGATCTGCGTGCGCCGGTGAGCGGGCACTACGGTTTAGCGCCGGCGCTAAATGTCCACTCAATATGGGAAGAGGCGCAGGGTTCGCTGCGCCCGGGCGCTAGTTGGTTAACGCCCCGCTTCTCGACCTCTTCAGGCGCTAATGGGTGGCACAACCAACCGAATTTTTCCCCCTTGGAGTTTGGGAAAGACTCAGAGTACTCGGAGTGTGGGAGAGATTCGGAGTACTCGGGGTGTGGGAGAGAACCAGAATACTCAGCATGTGGGAGAGAACCAGAGTACTCGGATTGTAGGAGAGACCCGGAGTACTGAAAGTGTGGGAGAGACCCAGAGAATTCGAAGTGTGGAGCGGCCCGGAGTACTCAGAATGTGGGTGAGAGACCCGGAGTACTCGGAGTGTGTGGGTGAGACCCGGAGTACTCAGAATGTGGGTGAGAGACCCGGAGTACTTGGAGTGTGTGGGAGAGACGCGGAGTACTCGGAGTGCGAGTGAGATCCGGGGTTCTCGGAGTGTGGGAAAGACCCAAAGTACTTGGAGTGTGGGTGAGACTCGTAGTACTCAGAGTGTGGGAGAGACCTGGAGTACTCGGAGTGTGGGAGAGACCCCGAGTACTCGGAATGTGGGAGTGTCCCAGAGTACTCGGAGTGTGGAGGAGACTCGGAGTTTGGGAAAGGCCCAGAGTACTGGGAGTGTGGGAGAGTTTCGGAGTACTCGGAGTGTGTGGGAGAGACCTTGAGTACTCGGAGTGTGGGAGAGACCCGGAGTACTCGGAGTGTGGGAGTGTCCCAGAGTACTCGGAGTGTGTGGGAGAGACCCGGAGTACTCGGAGTGTGGGAGAGACCCCGAGTACTTGGAATGTGGGAGAGACACGGAGTACTCGGAGTGTGGGAGAGACCCGAAGTACTCGGAGTGTGTGGGAGAGACCCGGAGTACTCGGAGTGTGGGAGAGACCCCGAGTACTTGGAATGTGGGAGAGACCCGGAGTACTCGGAGTGTGGGAGAGACTCGGTGTTTGGGAAAGACCCAGAGTACTGGGAGTGTGGGAAAGATCCAGAATACTCGGAGTGTGGGAGTGACCCCGAGTACTCGGAGTGTGTGGGAGAGACCCGGAGTACTCGGAGTGTGGGAGTGACCCAGAGTACTCAGAGTGTGGGAGAGACTCGGTGTTTGGGAAAGACCCAGAGTACTGGGAGTGTGGGAGAGATTCGGAGTACTCGGAGTGTGTGGGAGAGATCCCTAGTACTCGGAGTGTGGGAGAGACCCGGAGTACTCGGAGTGTGGGAGAGTCCTGGAGTACTCGGAGTGTGGGAGAGACCCGGAATACTCGGAGTGCGGGAGAGAGATCCGGAGTACTCAGAGTCTGCGGAAGAGGCCCGGAGTACTCGGAGTGTGGGAGTGACCCGGAGTACTCAGAGTGTGGGAGAGACTCAGAGTTTGGGAAAAACCCAGAGTACTCGGAGTGTGGGAGAGACCCCGAGCACTCGGAATGTGGGAGAGATTCGGAGTACTCGGAGTGTGTGGGAGAGATTCTGAGTACTCGGAGTGTGTGGGAGAGACCCGGAGTACTCGGAGTGTGGGAGTGACCCAGAGTACTCGGAGTGTGGGAGAGATTCGGAGTACTCGGAGTGTGTGGGAGAGATTCTGAGTACTCGGAGTGTGGGAGAGACCTGGAGTACTTGTATTGTGGGAGGGACCCGGAGTACTCGGAGTGTGTGGGAGAGACCAGGAGTACTCGGAGTGTGTAGGAGAGACCCAGAGTACTCAGAGTGTGGGAGGGACCCGCAGTACTCGGGAGAGTGAGTGAGACTCGGAGTACTCGGAGTGTAGGAGAGACCCAGAGTACTTGGAATGTGGGAGACACCTGGAGTACTCGGAGTGTAGGAGAGACCCGGAGTACTCGGAGTGTCGCAGAGACATGGAGTTTCGGATTGTGGGCGAGACATGGAGTTTCGGATTGTGGGCAAGACCCGGAGTACTCAGAGTGTGGGAGAAACCCGGAGTACTCAGAATGTGGGAGAGACCGGAGTACACGGAGTGTGGGAGAGAACTGGAGTACTTGTAGTTTGGGAGAGAACCTAAGTACTTGGAGTGCGGGAGAGACCCAGAGCAGTTGGAGTGTGGGAGATACCCGGAGTACTCGGAGTGTGGGAGAGAGACCCGGAGTACTCGGAGTGTGGGAGAGAACTGAAGTACTCGGAGTTTGGGAGAGAACCTAAGTACTTGGAGTGCGGGAGAGACCCAGAGCAGTTGGAGTGTGGAGATACCCGGAGTGTGGGAGAGAGATCCGGAGTACTCGGAGTGTGTGGGAGAGATCCTGAGTACTCGGAGTGTGGAAGAGACCCAGAGTACTCGGAGTGTGGGAGAGACCCGGAGTACACGGAGTGTGGGAAAGACCCGGAGTACTCGGATTGTGGGAGAGACCCGGTGTACTCGGAAAGTGGGAGAGACCCGGAGTACTCGGAGTGTGTGGGAGAGACCCAGAGTACTCGGAGTGTGTGGGAGAGATCCTGAGTACTCGGAGTATGGGAGAGACCCAGAGTACTCGGAGTGTGGGAGAAACCCGGAGTACTCGGAGTGTGTGGGAGAGACCCGGAGTACTTGGCGTGCGGGTGAGACCCGGAGTACTCGGAGTGTGGGAGAGACCCGGAGTGTGGGAATGTCCCGGAGTACGCGGAGTGTGGGAGAGACCTGGAGTACACAGAGTATGGGAGAGAGATCCGGAGTACTCAGAATGTGGAAGAGACACGGAGTACTCGGAGTGTGGGAGAGACCTGGAGTACTCGGATTGTGGGGGAGACCCGGTGTACTCGGAGAGTGGGAGAGATCCGGAGTACTCGGCGTGTGGGAGAGACACACAGTACTCGGAGAGTGGGAGAGACCCGGAGTACTCGGAGAGTGGGAGAGAGCTCTGGAGTACTCGGAGTGTGTGGGAGAGATCCTGAGTACTCGGAGTGTGGGAGAGACCCAGAGAACTCGGAGTGTGGGAAAGACCCGGAGTATTCAGAGTGTGGGAGAGACCAGAGTACTCGGAGTGTGGGAGAGAACTGGAGTACTCGGAGTTTGGGAGAGAACCTAAGTACTTGGAGCGTGGGAGAGAGCCGGAGCAGTTGGAGTGTGGGAGATACCCGGAGTACTCGGAGTGTGGGAGAGGGACCCAGAGTACTCGAAGTGTGGGAGAGACCCGGAGTACTCGGAGTGTGTGGGAGGGACCAGGAGTGCTCGGAGTGTGTGGGAGGGACCAGGAGTACTCGGAGTGTGGGAGAGACCCGGATTACTTGGAGTTTGGGAGAGGCCCAGAGAATTAGGAGTGTGGGAGAGATTCGGAGTACTCGGGCATCTGGGAAAGACCCGGAGTACTCAGAGTGTGGGGGAGACCCAGAGTACTCGGAGTGTGGGAGAGACCCGGAATACTCGGAATGTGTGGGAGGTACCCGGAGTACTCGGAGTGTGTGGTAGAGACCCAGAGAACTCGGAGTGTGGGAGAGACCCGGAGTACTCGGAATGTGTGGGAGGTACCCGGAGTACTCGGAGTGTGTGGGAGAGACCCGGAGTACTCGGAGTGTGTGGGATGTACCCGGAGTACTCGGAGTGTGTGGGAGAGACCCGGAGTACTCGGAGTGTGGGAGAGACCCGGAGTACTCGGAGTGTGTGGGATGTACCTGGAGTACCCGGAGTGTGTGGGAGAGACCCGGAGAACTCGGAGTGTGGGAGGGACCCGGAGTACTCGGAGTGTGGGAGAGACCCGGAGTACTCGGAATGCGGGAGAGATCCAGAGTACTCGGAGTGTGGGAGAGACCCGGAGTACTCGGAGTGTGGGAGAGACCGGGAGTATTCGGAGTGTGGGAGAGACTCAGAGTGAGGGAAAGTCCCAGAGGACTCGGAGTGTGGGAGAGACCCGGAGTACTCGGCGTGCGGGTGAGACCCGGAGTACTCGGAGTGTGGGCGAGAGATCCGGAGTACTTGGAGTGTGTGGGAGAGATCCAGAGTACTCGGAGTGTGGGAGATACCTGGAGAACTCGGAGAGTGGGAAAGACACGAAGTACTTGGAGTGTGGGAGAGACACAAAGTACTCAGAGCGTGGGAGAGACCCGGAGTACTCGGAGTATGGGAGAGAGATCCGGTGTACTCGGAATGTGGAAGAGACACGGAGTACTCGGAATGTGGGCGAGACATGGAGTACTCGGAGTGTGGAAGAGACATGGAGTACTCGGAGTGTGGGAGAGACCCGGAGTACTCGGAGTGTGGGAGAGACCCGGAGTACACGGAGTGTGGGAGAGACCCACAGTACACGGAGTGTGGGAAAGTTTTGGTGTACTCAGAATGTGGAAGAGACACGGAGTACTCGGAGTGTGGGAGAGATCCCTAGTATTCGGAATGTGGGAGAGACCCAGACTACTCGGAGAGTGGGAAAGACCCGGAGTACTCGGAGTGTGGGAGAGATCCCTAGTATTCGGAGTGTGGGAGAGACCCAGACTACTCGGAGAGTGGGAAAGACCCGGAGTACTCGGAGTGTGGGAGAGAGATCCGGTGTACTTGGGTGTCTGGATGAGACCCGGAGTACTCAGAGCGTGGGAGAGTCCTGGAGTACTCGGTGTGTGGGAGAGATATCCGGAGTACTCGGAGTGTGGGAGAGACCCAGAGTACTCGGCGTGCGGGTGAGACCCGGAGTACTCGGAGTGTGGGCGAGAGATCCGGAGTACTTGGAGTGTGTGGGAGAGATCCAGAGTACTCGGAGTGTGGGAGATACCTGGAGTACTCGGAGAGTGGGAGAGAGCTCCGGAGTACTCGGAGTGTGGGAGAGACCCGGAGTACACGGAGTGTGGGAAATACTCGGTGGACTCGGAGAGTGGGAGAGACCCGGTGTACTCGGAGAGTGGGAGAGACCCGGAGTACTCGGATTGTGGGAGAGACCCGGAGTACTTGGAGTGTGGGTGAGAGATCCGGAGTACTCGGAGTGTGTGGGAGAGATCCTGAGTACTCGGAGTGTGGGAAAGACCCTGAGAACTCGGAGAGTGGGAAAGACCCGGAGAACTTGGAGAGTGGGAAAGACCCGGAGTACTCAGAGTGTGGGAGAGAGATCCGGTGTACTTGGGTGTCTGGATCAGACCCGGAGTACTCAGAGTGTGGGAGAGAGACCCGGAGTACTCGGAGTGTGGGAGAGACCCGGAGTATTCGGAGTGTGGGAGAGAGATCCGGAGTGCTCAGAGTGTAGGAAAGACCCGGTGTACTGGCCGCGCTAGACGTGCTCCTATCTAGTTATCCAGCAAGTTAAACACTTATTCAAGAATAATTCTTCGTGAAGCCGTTTGCTGTTTTGAAGCTTTACTTGCACAAATTTGTGAAACTGTAAACAAAGATAAAGTATGTTTTGTACATATACATTCGATATTACATAAGATATAACATATTTACAACAGTAGAATAGATTAATTGTATAACTAACATTTGGACTCACTTCTGTAACTATCAAATATTAACCTTTTATAAACATATTATTGTCAAAATACTACTCTGACAACGTTGCTATTATGCTAACAAACAAAGATACTCAAGTTATTGCACTTGGCCTAACATAGAACATCAGATTACATTGGATTGTGAATCCCTTATGGAATCCTCCATTACTGCCAAGTTCTTCCTGGAATTCTACTTCCTGGGATTCTACTTCCTGGGTCACACAGGAAAAAAGGTACGAAGGTCAAATGACCTCACACAGGAAGAAAGGGACAAAGGTCAAATGACCTCTGTTTCATACAAACACACTGCTAACACAATAACCACCACCAGAGGGTGCTATCTGCATGTAAACATGGTCCAGAACACTCCCCGTCTGGGGTCGTTAATGACTCCACATAGTCCGAACTCTACTTGTCACTGGAGTCCTCTGGCGACAAAAGAAGAACCACCTCAGAGACAGTCCGTCGGTGTCGATAGGATGCAGCTTCATTAGACTGCTGTGAGGGGGTTGGTTGCGTTCTGCTACGCACAGTTCCAATCTGGGTATGGTGAGGTCTGGCTGGGGTGCCAACTTGCCTCTATCAAAGACGAAGCCGATTTTGCTTTGTCCTTCTTGAGTGGTGACCTTCAGATAAGCCACACTTGCAATGGCCTTAGCGGATGCGTCTGCAAAGACGCAAAGCTCTTTGAATTGGGCATTTAAGGGAGAGAAAGACGAATAGCAGCGAGGTATTCAGATCTCCTGTAAGTCTTGGAGTGAGTCTCTCCATCTTTCCCACTCTGCTTCCATCTCTTCAGGGAGAGGTGAATCCCACTCGTCAGTGCGTGTGGAGAGTTCCCTGAGGAGCAGCCTGCCTTGTATGGTGACAGGGGCTAAGAGGCCGAGAGGGTCGTATAGGCTGTTGACTGTAGAGAGCACTCCTCTACGTGTGAAGGGTTTCTTGACGTCTAAGACTTGGAACGTGAACGTGTCTGTTGCTATGTTCCACGACACCCCTAGGCTACGCTGTAAGGGATGGTCATCAGTGAAGAAGTCTAGGTCTTTGACGTCCTTAGCACGATCTTCAGGGGGGAATGCCTCCATCACTGCTGGTCTGTTAGAGGCTATCTTATGCAGCCTGAGGTTGGATAGTGCAAGTAGTTCCTGGGCTCGTCCGAGGGTACTGATGGCCTCTGCTTTGGTCGGGAATGACTTCAGTGCGTCGTCGATGTTCTGTCCTCCTCACAACTATGATTCGACAGACAGCTAAACCCTCATCACCAAACAGGAGGCGTTGTTACTTTTAATCCAGTTTAATGACACAGGGTGAAACTACAAAGAAAGCAAGAAATTACAACATCAAATAAGGCCGATTGGTATTACAATCACGATCTGAATACACAAAATAAACCTAGGATAGTGAAACGTTACCACTATAACTCAACGGTTCTATTACAATTTGAGGTAAATCTGATACAACAATCAAAGGTCTAACACATGAATGCCAGGGGAAAGACTAATAGCCAGCCACATGGAAACTCCACAAAGTGCAATATTTTAACTCATCTGGCCGCAAATATCAAGAAATGGTGACATAGATCAAACATAAAGACATCTGATAAAAAGCTACTTACAGACAATGCCAATCAAAGGGGGAAACTGAAAAGGATGGCGTAAGATGCTGCAGAATCACCAGCCATGATTTCTGGCTCCCTCGTGGTTGTGTTTTACTTTCACTTTCTCATCATGTCACATGACATAAATCAACAATAAGGAGGTAAGTAGTAAAAACACTAGGGGGAGACAAAACACAATACTAAAAGTCTCATGGGGACATAACAGTCGACATAGAACTCTCGTTCGATGAACCCTCTCACATCACTGCCAAAGTCGTCGTCTTCTTCCTTGGCAGCCCTCCTTAGTCCGTATATGGCGACAGCAGGGGATGGGCTATTCCCAAAGACATGGACACGCATTCTGCTATTGGGGTCCACAATGTTGCTATTGGGGTCATTGTCCCGATACCACAGGAAGCGGAGGAAGTCTCTGTGGTCTTCTCTCACCACGAAGCAATGAAACATGTGCTGGATATCGGCAGTGATGGCGACGGGCTCTTTCCTGAATCTCATGAGCACTCCCAAGAGGCTGTTGTTAAGATCGGGCCCTGTGAGGAGTACGTCGTTGAGAGAGACTCCCTGAAATGGTGCACTGGAGTCAAACACCACGCGGATCTGTTCCGGCTTTTTGGGGTGATAAACTCCGAAGGAAGGGAGGTACCAACACTCTTGGCCTTCCTGGAGTGGAGGAGCTATCTCTGCATGATCGTTGACGAGCATTTTCTTGACAAATTCTAGGAAGTGTGCTTTCATCTCTTCAGATTCCTGGCGACGTCCTACAGGGTACACATTAACGAGGCATATCTTGGAGCATGCTCTTGCGCTCACTCCTTCTCCACACACCTCAGTGCACCTGGATGTAATCTCCGGACCAGCAGCTCCCTCTCCCCGCTGTGCTCTGAAGCGGGAGGAGGCGACTCTGACTCCCAAGGAGCTGGGCCTGGGTGTAGTGCTGAAACGTGCCGATCACTTTCGCCTTCTGTGCATTTTGCATATACCTTGCAGTTCTTGGCGAGATGGCTCGTGGAAGAGCAGCACTTGAAACATATAGAGTTCTCTTTAAGATATTGTTTCCGATCTTCCAGGGACATCTCCCTGAAGCCTCTGCACTTCTTTAAAGGATGGGGCTTTTTGTGGATAGGGCATTGTTTGCTCATATCCTCAGGTTTCTTCTGAATCTTTGTGTGCTCAGTTGAGGACACTTGCATTTTGTGGACAGATATTGGTGTCTTTCCATGTCTGTCGAACTTGTCTCTTCTGGCAAGTGCTGGGTGGGAGGAGAAGAAGTTGAAGCTGGGGTCGTTCCTGGCTTTGGCTTCTTTACGGATGAATTTAACGAATGCAGAGAATGGTGGGAACGCCACGTTGTGCTTTAGCTTGAACTTTGATCCAAACGTTATCCACTTCTCCTGCAGGTTAAATGGAAGCTTCTCAGTGATGGGACTTACCCCTCTGGAAGTGTCTAAGTGCGATAGACCGGGTAGGTAGCCGTCCTGCTTTGCGGCTTCGAGTTCCGACAGCAGATCTGCAAGGTCGCGGAGCTTCTGGGGTTCCTTACTCGTCAACCTCGGAATGTTCTCCAACCTGTCAAAGAGAGCCCTTTCAATGGCTTCGGGCGAGCCGTAGCTTTCTTCCAGCCTCGCCCAAGCCTTCTTCAACCCCTCTGGCAGCTGTCCCACATTGGCCGCTTTTATCCTGCAGGCCTGTCCGGCAGACTCTGGGCCGAGCCATTTGATAAGGAGGCCGAGCTCTTCTCCTGCCGACAGGTCTAAGCTCGATATGGCATCGTGGAAGCAGGACTTCCAAGCCCGATAATTCTCCGGCCTGTCATCAAACTTAATTAACCCTGAAGTCACCAGCTGGGTGCGTGCAAGGTATTTGGCAAGGTCGTAGGTGCTGGGACCTGGGCCAGGGTTGCCTTGGCTAGGGGCTCTGTTGGGGGTCTCAAGGAACCGAGAGGGGATTTGCCTCTGACTTTCTCTATTCAGCGTCCTATTCCTCTGCACCGTGTCTTCCGATCTGCTGGGGGAGACTCTGCGGCTTGAGGCACACCGTCTGCTTTGACCTTGATTGGCAACTTGTGGCATGTTATACGAAGTGCTTGCGTCTGTAGAGATGTGCGGGCCTTCATCCCTTTCTCCTGTAAACTGTATGTCGGCATGGTCGCTCACGTAATCTATGGTGCGCTGTCGTGGACTCTGCCACGAAATGGGAATTAAAGGTTTGTAAGCTGTCTCGGGATCAGCTCCCTCCAAAATTGCCTCGAATACTTGTGTCTCGGCTAATGCAGCATCTATCTCTTTTTGTTGCTGCAGAGCGTCTAATGTGGCTTGGAGACGGGCCTGTTCAGCCTGGTGTTCAACTTGGTGACGGGCCTGTTCGGCTTGGAATCAGGTCTGTTCGGCTTGGAGTCGGGCCTGTTCGGCTTGTGATTCAGCTTGGAGATGGGCCTGTCTTACTTTTATTTCTATTTCACTGTTCGCATGCGCAGCTCTGGCTTGAGCTGCCACCAGCTTAGCCCATGCTCTGGCGATAGTCACGCTTATTCTAGAACCACCTGATGACTGTGAACCAGCTTGCGATCTGACGTAACCGGAGCTTATAGACCGATTGTCACCTTCTACAGTTTCGTCTGCCTGTTTAAGGTCTTCTCCTCGCTGCAAAGCATTTTCGTTATTATCTTCTGACATGTTGATGTGAGGTAGATGTGCTCTACGAGGTTAAGGCTTACTCTGTGTTCCTCCTGCTCCGCTCTTCACAGCTAGCCATATTGCTATCTTTTCACTGATATCTTTTCACTGATATCTTTTCACTTATATCTTTTCACTGCTAGCCATATTGTTATCGTTTCACTGTACTGGCTGCGCTAGACATGCTCCTATCTAGTTATCCAGCAAGTTAAACACTTATTCAAGAATAATTCTTCGTGAAGCCGTTTGCTGTTTTGAAGCTTTACTTGAACAAATTTGTGAAACTGTAAACAAAGATAAAGTATGTTTTGTACATAAACTGAGTACTATACATTCGATATTACATAAGATATAACATATTTACAACAGTAGAATAGATTAATTGTATAACTAACTAACATTTGGACTCACTTCTGTAACTATCAAATATTAACCTTTTATAAACATATTATTGTCAAAATACTACTCTGACAACGTTGCTATTATGCTAACAAACAAAGATACTCACAGATATTGCGCTTGGCCTAACATAGAACATCAGACTACATTGGATTGTGAATCCCTTATGGAATCCTCCATTACTGCCAGGTTCTTCCTGGAATTCTACTTCCTGGGATTCCACTTCCTGGGTCACACAGGAAGAAAGGTACGAAGGTCAAATGACCTCACACAAGAAGAAAGGGACAAAGGTCAAATGACCTCTGTTTCATACAAACACACTGCTAACACAATAACCACCACCAGAGGGTGCTATCTGCATGTAAACATGGTCCAGAACACCCGGAGAACTCGGAGTGTGGGAGAGACCCAGAGTACTCGGAGTGTGGGAGAGACCCGGAGTATTCGGAGTGAGGGAGAGAGATCCGGAGTGCTCGGAGTGTGTGGGAGAGACCCGGAGTACTCAGAATGTGGAAGAGACACGGAGAACTCGGAGTGTGGGAGAGACACAGAGTACTCGGAGCGTGGGAGAGACCCAGAGTATTCAGAGTGAGGGAGAGAGATCCAGAGTACTCGGAGTGTGTGGGAGAGATCCCGTGTACTCGGAGTGTGGGAGTGACCCGGAGTACTCTGAGTGTGGGAGTGACCCGGAGTACTCGGAGTGTGGGAGTGACCCGGAGTACTCGGAGTGTGGGAGAGGCTCGGTGTACTCGAAATGTGGAAGAGACACGGAGTACTCGGAGTGTGGGAGAGACCTGGAGTTCTCGGAGTTTGGTAGAGTGATCCGGAGTATTCGGAGTGTGTGGGAGAGATCCCGTGTACTCAGAGTGTGGGAGAGACCCGGAGTACTCAGAGTGTGGGAGACAGATCTGGAGTACTCGGAGTGTGTGGGGGAGATCCTGAGTACTCGGAGGGTGGGAGAGTCCCGGAGTACTCGGAATGTGTGGGAGAGACCCAGAGTACTCGGAGGGTGGGAGAGACCCGGAGTACTCGGAATGTGTGGGAGAGACCCAGAGTACTCGGAGTGTGGGAGAGAGATCCGGAGTGCTCGGAGAGTGTGGAAGAGATCCTGAGTACTCTGAGTGTGGGAGAGACCTGGAATACTCGGATTGTGTGAGGGACCCGGTGTACTCAGAGTGTGGGAGAGATCCGGAGTACGCGGAGTGTGGGAGAGAGATCCGGAGTACTCGGAGTGTGTGGGAGAGATCCCGATTACTCGGAGTGTGGGAGAGACCCGGAGTACACGGAGTGTGGAAGAGATCCGGAGTACACGGAGTGTGGGAGAGAGATCCAGAGTACTTGGAGTGTAGGAAAGACCCGGAGAACTCGGAGTGTGGGAATGACCTGGAGTACTCGGAGTGTGGGAGAGAGATCCGGACTACTCGGAGTGTGGGAGAGATTTCCGGAGTATTCGGAGTGTGGGAGAGACCTGGAGTACTCGGAGTGTGCGGGAGAGACCCGGAGTACTCGGAGTGTGGGAGAGACCCGGAGTGTTCTGAGTCTGGGAGCGAGATCCCGAGTACTTGGAGTGTGTGGGAGAGATCCTGAGTACTCGGAGTGTGGGAAAGACCCAGAGAACTCGAAGTGTGGGAGGTACCTGGAGTACTCGGAGTGCGGGAGAGATATCCGGAGTACTCGGAGTGTGGGAGGGACATGGAGTACTCCGAGTGTGGGAGAGACCCGGAGTACTCGGAGTGTGGGAGATATATCCGGAGTACTCGGAGTGTGGCAGAGACCCGGAGTACACGAATTGTGGGAGAGACTCGGTGTACTCGGAATGTGGAAGAGACATGGAGTACTCGTAGTGTGGGAGAGACCCGGAGTACTCGGGCGTCTGGGAGTGACTTGGAGTGTGGGAAAGACCCGGAGTACTAGGAGGGTGCGAGAGAGATCCGGAGTACTTGGGTGTCTGGGAAAGACCCCGAGTACTCGGAGTGTGGGAGAAACCCGGATTACTCAGAGTGTGGGAGAGAGATCCTGATTGCTCAGAGTGTGTAGGAGAGATCCCGAGTACTTGGAATGTGGGAGGGACCTGGAGTACTCAGATTGTGGGAGAGAGATCCGGAGTACTCGGAGTGTGTGGGAGAGATCCCGAGTACTCGGAGTGTGGGAGAGACCCGGAGTGCTCGGAGTGTGGGAGAGAGATCCGGCGTACTCGGAGTGTGTGGGAGAGATCCCGAGTACTCGGAGTGTGGGAGAGACCCGGAGTGCTCGGAGTGTGGGAGAGAGATCCGGCGTACTCGGAGTGTGTGGGAGAGATCCTGAGTACTCGGAGTGTGGGAGAGACCCGGAGTACTCGGAGTTTGTGAGAGAGACCCAGAAATCGGAATGTGGGACAGACCCGGTGTACTCGGAGTGTGGGGGCGACCTGGAGTACTCGGAGTATGGGAGAGATCTGAAGTACTTGAGTGTGGGAGAGACCTGGAGTACTCATAGAAACATAGAAACATAGAAGATAGGAGCAGGAGTAGGCCATTCGGCCCCTCGAGTCTGCTCCGCCATTCAATGAGATCATGGTTGATCATCCAACTTCAGTACCCTGTCCCTGCCTTCTCCCCATATCCCTTGATCCCTTTAGCCCTAAGAAATATATCTAACTCCTTCTTGAATATATTTAATGAATTGGCCTCAACTGCCTTCTGTGATAGAGAATTCCACAGGTTCACCACTCTCTGGGTGAAGAAATTCCTCCTCATCTCTGTCTTAAATGGCTTACCCCTTATCCTTAATTTGTGACCCCTGGTTCTGGACTCCACGGCCATCGGGAACATCCTTCCTGCATCTAGGCTGTCTAGTCCTGTTAGAATTTTATAAGTTTCAATGAGATCCCCTCTCATTCTTCTAAACTCCAGCGAGTATAAGCCCAATCGACCCAATCTCCCCTCATACGTCATTCCTGCCATTCCAGGTATCAGTCTGGTGAATCTTCGCTGCACTCCCTCCATTGCAAGAACATCCTTCCTCAGATAAGGCGACCAAAACTGCACACAATACTCAAGATGTGGTCTCACCAAGGCCCTGTACAACTGCAGCAAGACATCCTTGGTCCTGTACTCGAACCCTCTCGCTACGAAGGCCAACATACCATTTGCCTTCTTAACCGCCTGCTGCACCTGCATGCTTACCTTCAGCGACTGGTGCACAAGGACACCCAGGTCTCGTTGCACTTCCCCTTCTCCCAATCTATTGCCGTTCAGATAATAATCTGCCTTCCTGTTTTTGCCACCAAAGTGGATAACCTTGCATTTATCCACATTATACTGCATCTGCCATGCATCTGCCCAATCACCCAACCTGTCCAAATCATACTGGAGTTTCTCGGCATCCTCCTCACAGCACACATGCCCACCCAGCTTTGTGTCGTCTGCAAACTTGGAGATATTACATCTAGTTCCCTCGTCTAGATCATTAATATATATTGTGAATAGCTGGGGTCCTAGCACCGATCCCTGCGGTACCCTACTAGTCACTGCCTGCCACTCGTAAAAAGATCCGTTTATTCCAACTCTTTGCTTCCTGTCTGCCAACCAGTTCTCTATCCAAGTCAATACCTTGCCCCCAATCCCTTGTGCCTTAACTTTACACGCTAATCTCTTATGCGGGACCTTATCGAAAGCCTTCTGAAAGTCCAAATGCACCACATCCACTGGTTCTCCCTTATCTATTTTACCAGTTACATCCTCAAAAAATTCCAGTAGATTAGTCAAGCACGATTTACCTTTTGTAAATCTATGTTGACTTTGTCCGATCCTGTCACTGTTTTCCAAGTGCTCTGCTATTACATCTTTTATAATGGACTCTAGCATTTTCTCCACTCCCGATGTCGGGCTTACCGGTCTATCATTCCCCGTTTTCTCTCTACCACCTTTTTTGAATAGTGGGGTAACATTAGCTACCCTCCAATCCATGGGAACTGTTCTAGAGTCTATAGAATTTTGGAAGATGACCAGCAATGCACTCGGACTGTGGGCGAGAGACCTGGAGTACTCGGAGTGTGGGAGAGACCCGGAGTACTCGGGGTATGGGAGAAACCTGGAGTACTCGGTGTAACTGCTGCCCTAGTCCTCTGATAGTAGATTCATTTCCAGCAGGACCAAAGTAAGTCTGATATAGAGATGATAATTTGTACCTGGCTGCTGAGTGGAGACTAGAATATAATCTCCAAGTATTGTGTTGACATTCAGTGGGATACTGTCATCTGGACAGAGTGGCCACTGGCTCAGTGGTTATATTCCAGCCTCTGAGTCAGAAGGGTTGGGTTCGGACCCCACTCCAGACAGCCCCAGCGAGCGGAGACCAGAGTCGTGGCTCTGAATAGTGGTTTGACGTGCAGCGAGGCAACTTGCGATGGGTGCAGATACCCCACTGCCCCACCCCCACCCCCCCACCCCCAGCATAAAGTGTAGGTGGGGCTCTTCAGGCTTGGCTGCAGCCCCTCCTACTCAGTAGTTGGAAACAGTGAAGGAGGCAATGGGAAACCACCTCAGCTGCTCTTCCCTAGAAAGTGGCTCAAGAATCATGTACAAATCTTGGGTTAGGACCTGCCCTGGGTAGAACACAATGGATGGACAGACTTTGTACCTATCACACACTGAACACTGAATTTTTTCTATTCGCTAGTCTTGTTAAGTCACTGGTGATTATATTTCACGTGAGACTGAAGGCTCAAAAATGTTTTCAGTATAAATACAAAGAAAATGTTTGTTGTCCATCTATACACTGTTATTTATAGAAGCAAAGTGTTCTATGGACCATGAATTTTATTTTATGCTGTTATTTAATATTTGCTCTAAGTATATTGCTAGTGCACTAAGGAGATTTCAAATTGTCTGAGAGTATTCACTCTCTAATTCTGGCCTCTTGCACATCCCCGATTATAATCGCTCCACCATTGGCGGCCGTGCCTTCAGCTGCCAAGGCCCTAAGCTCTGGAATTCCCTCCCAAATCTCACCGTCTCTCTACCTTGCTCATCCTTTAAGACGCTCCTTAAAACCCACCTCTTTGACCAGGCATCTGCCCTAATATCTCCTTATGTGGCTCGGTGTTAGATTTTGTTTGGTAACGCTCCCGTGAAGCACCTTGGGATGTTTTACTACGTTAAAGACGCTATATAAATGCAATTTGTTGCTGTTGTTGTTGTAACAAAGATGGCCTGCAGACATTTTCTTTGTATTTATGCCGAAAGTTCATTTTTGAGCCGACAAATTTGCACTGAAATTTGAGCACCAGTGACTGCCTGGGAGCTGGAGGTCCCAGAGTGCCCTGCACAGATCCAAGTTATACCTCAGACAGCAGGTTGCACTGATGACAGCGACCAAGGAGCTCTTGTGTGCGCACCTGGGCACGTGCATCGAGCTTTCATGCCCAGCTGCTAATTTTTAATGGTGTAGTTGAGAGTTTCCTCTTTCTTCTAACATTAAATATATTGGCCCTGATTTGAAATTGACCGCAAATTCTAAATCCCAAACTTGCGATCTGTCAAGTTCCGACTGCACAACGGCTTGGCTGCATGTTTCACCTACCCATTGAAATCAACGTGCTGGCGAAAAGTGCCACCTACTGCGAATTAATTACCCTGAATATTTTTACGTCTGGTGCAAACAGGCGCAGGAAGCCTGTTGCACAGCGAAAGGGGAGGGTGGGGGGGTGGTGGCGCGTAGATGAGAAAATTGTATTAATGTTGAGCTAGGTTTATGCTACAGCCCATAACAATGGGACACTGCTTCATGTCTGAGCAGATACAAACTCTGAAAGAAACTTTCATTTGCTCGAGTTTGAAAACAGGGCCTTTTCGTGTCACCATCTTTGCTGCCCAAAAGCCTTTTGTAGTTTTGGTTTAATTATTTCCCAACTTCTATTTAGATAGGATTTAATTCACTTTCATGATTTCCTCATGATATCAGACATTTAAACTCTTGATTTTAGATTATTTAAATTAATCAAAAGTTAGTTAGTCTAGTAGAGCAGAAACAAATTCAATGACTGTAATTACAGGTTAATGTTGTCATGGCCCAGTATTCTTCCTCTTCTTAGGCAGTCCCTCGGAACCGAGGATGATTTGCTTCCACATTAAAAATGAGTTCTCAGGTGACTGATGAGTCCAATGCGGGACCTACAGTCTCTGTCACAGGTGGGTTAGACGGTGGTCGAAGGGGCGGGTGGGTGGGGTGCTTGGGTTGACGTGTGCTGCTTGCGCTTGGCTTTTGCTTGCTCCCGGCGAAGTGACTCGAGGTGTTCGGCGCCTTCCTGGATCTTTTTCCTCCACTTCGTGCGGTCTTGGGCCAGGGATTCCCAGGTGTTGGTGGGGATGTTGCACTTTTTCAAGAAGGCTTTGAGGGTGTCCTTGAAGCGCTTCCTCTGCCCACCTGGGGCTCTCCTGCCGTATCGGAGCTCCGAGTAGAGCGCTTGTTTTGGTAAAAGGGCCGATGTTAACTCAACTGTATGCTTTGTATAAAAAGCATCCTAATGGAGTTTTATGGTTTTAAGGATACCTTTAGTAAAAAGTATCTCAAGACTTTCCAGTGTTTGATCGAATTCTATTAACATTGAAATCTTGGTTTGTGTATTAAATACTATTGCAATGATCATAATTTATTAATAAAATAGCATTTCTGGCTGCTAAATTATTTAAAAAGAATTGTGGCCAAATCAGCAATCTCTTCTGTTTTCTGATTGGCTAAGAGTCAGGAAGTGAAAGGAGCACTGCCCCATGTGACCCCAGGTTCGCATACACACAACGGTGCGCCTCTGGGATCCGTGGGCCACTATGCTCTGCACGACTCTGCAGCGTTTGAAAGCAACTTTTCGAAGGAGGGTTCGCACGAGGTAAGCACAGGTTGCGTTCGGATATCGACGGTGTACTCCTCAGCTCTGCAGCCGACCGCAAATTATTGAGAATTAAAATGACAAAGTACGCAGGAAGTCCACTGACCTGGATACTTTAAAAATACAGTTTCACACCGGGCTGGAGATGTGCTACAGAACGAGACAACCACCTAAAGGAGGATTTGCACTGCTTGGCTTTGCTACACTTGGGAGTCAAACTGTCACTTTCATGTCAGTGCACACATGAAATCACCTCACACTGATGTGAACCTGGCAGGATACCTGCAGCCCTAAGATCGCTGCACTTACATACCACATTCTCTAGGATATCATTTTAATGTCAATTTATCATCAACTTAAATTTCACAGAGTCCTAACTCTGGTTAAACTACTTATTTCAGTAATTCCATTTAATATACTGAGGACCATGTTTAAATCTTTTACGGAGTTAACTTTATACAGTACAAAAACCTCTGCGTTTCTACGACTGGAGCCGCTCTTAAATATTGCAATTAAAACATTTAGTAAAGTTACATTTTAATCACAAAACTGTAGATTTTGTGGAGGTTTTCACTTAGTTCAAGTTATTACTTCATGTTCCTTGTACTGATGTTTCGGACAGTTGAAAGGTGTACTTGAACCACTGACTTAAAAAAAAAAGGGGTAGATCCCACAGAAAGTAATCAGTCGGATATGCAATAACCTTCAGAGTGGTCAGTCAAGTGGCTAGTTCTGACAATTTGGTGAGCCATGGCAGCCCAGTCTACTGTTGACTCACTGTGGCAATGGCATGGGTTAGGACCAGACAGTCCTTTCTGGGTAATTGGCTCTGACACCCAACTAGAGAGACTGTGTCATCATTTGAAATTTCTGACTTGCAAGTCAGAACTTCCTGTGACTAATCAAATATCTGCTCAGCTGCGTCTGAGTGACTATGATTGTGAGTCTGGCACAATCATTAAAAGACGGCAGCGGTCTATTTTCAGTTTGGATATTGCTGAGTGGATAGTTGCTGCTGTTCATAGCTTAAATTGATTTTAGCTCTCGTCATCCCCTTATTGTCTCGTAGCCTCTTTCGAAGCTGTTTGTGAAAGTGGGCAAACACAATGCTCCCTATAAATATATTTGCATATTTATAAAACTACTTTCCTGAGTTGGCCAACGGGAGGCGTTCTTGGTGTGGAAGGCAGATGTAAGCAAAGGCCTCAGGTTGTTGAGTATATTCAAGACAGAGATCGATAGATTTTTGGATACTATGGGACTCAAAGGATATGGGCTAGTGTGGGAAGGTAGAGTTTAGATAGAAGATCAGCTATGATCTTATTGAATGGCGGAGCAGGCTCGAAGGGCCGTATGGCCTACTCCTGCTCCTAATTCTTATGTTCTTATGTTGATAAGTCCTGATTCAGGGTTATCAGTTTGACAGCACTGACCCCTCTCCCCCAAGTCTATGTCCGAAAATTTATACATAGTTGAACCTAGCATTTGCAAGGATAGATGCTTGCAACTAGACCTTTTGGGTATGACCACAATTGGATGTTTCTATGACAACTTACAAGACATCTAGAGTACCAGGATGAAATCAGTTCAACTACTGAATTTCGAGTCTGGTATCAAAATCAAATGAAATGGAGGAGCACAGGTTGGCAAATATTGGTCATAAACATGCTAAATGCTATTGGAACATAAGAAATATATTGTAATGAGCTGACCAGAGGGGTTGCTAATCTTGTGAGACTACAAGAAGCAATAACTGATCAGAGGCAAAGATCTGAAGGGTATATCTAAAGTGCATAGAAATACATAGAAGTTACAACATTTAAACAGGCCATTCGGCCCAAATAGTCCATGCCAGCGTTTCCCCTCCACATGAGCAAATTGTGCTAATCTCGTTTGCCTGCCCTGTTCCCATATCCCTTCATCCACTTCTCCAATCTAATCTTGAATGTTGACATAGTGTCTGCCTCAACCACTAACCCTGGAAGTGAATTCCACAGCCTCACATCTCTCAGTGTAAAGACATTTCTCTTGTTCTCTGTTCTAAATCTCTCACATTTAATCATTCTAGACCTCCCGACTACTAAATATGGACTGCTTCTATCAACTCTGTCCCCTCCTTTCATAATTTTAACTACTTCTATCATATCACCACATAATCTGCGTTATTCTAACGAAAAAGACCCAATTTTTCAAGTTTTTCTTTGCATTTATATTTCCTCATACCATACAGCATCCTAGTAAATCTGTGTTGTATCCGCTCTTCAACCCTGACTATCCTTCCTATAATTATTATTCTTATAGTCCTTACAGGCACTCTCCTTCAATTTTAAATGAGTAGAAAGTCTGCCCATCCATACTGGATGTGTAGTCCAGTCACTGCACACTCTGGGACACCAGGCTGAATTTTCCGGGGTGGTAGCGGGGCGAGATCGGTGGCGGGTCAGGTGGGAAAGTTGTTATTTTTGACAGTGGATCAGAAACCCGCTGTCATCTCGTTCCCATGTGCCTTTCCCCCAGGCGCGTCTATCATCGCGGAGCCGACCCGACCGACACCGGTGGGGGACCCAATAGAAATCATTATCAGGTAGTTTACAGGCACATAAGAGCCTTTTTCCCCTTATTTTTTTAATTTCCCTGCATGGCTACGGGATTCACGTAGCTTGGGAACCACGTCTGTCAACCTGAGGCGGGAGTTCCGTGGCCATTGCTCCAGCTGATTACTTAACAGCATGGAAAACAAACCAAAATAAAAACATGTTGATTACATCAGCTAACAGATTGATGGAGATTCTGTTCTACTTGAAAAGCTACTGGTAAATGTTAATTCAGAAATTCCTGAAGGGATGTGAGTGCTGAAGACCCCCATCCTACCCTGGATGATGAGGGAAATACATTTTTCACTGGCCATTCTTGGCTATTGCCTTCCAACTCAACAGTAATGGCAGTGAATTGATCTGCACTATAAAAAATGCCAGATACCATTTAAATACATTTTTGTGTTGTTTCTGGTCAGGTTTTTCTCACAGTATACTGTGATTGTCCAGTTACACATAAAATAAAATCAGCAAACGTAACAATTTCATTCTCATCACTCATTCCACTGGTTCAATTTGCTTTCAGTCCCTGAATATAACTAATGTAATCTTTCAGTCTGAGACTTTGGGGGTGAATTTCTGCAGAGGTTCTCTCACTTGTCCATTGTTAACTTCAACAAAGAGCTGCAGAAACCCCAGAAACACATTGTAAGCACCGCTTAGACTGTTAGGGTTTCTGCAGCTCTTCCGCTGAACTTGCATAAGATTGTAAATCCACCCCTTTACAATTACATTTAAAATCTGCTTAATTTTATGTATTACCTATATACACACACATCTTTTATTTGTACCAGTTACTGATACAAAAGTCTATAGATTTGTGACTAAAGCATCAATAACTTCCCAATTAATGTGCTTTTTTAATTATGTTCTTGATCGTATTTGTAGATGGAGTCATATTACTTAATGATAATATTATTTAAATATTTCAGATATAATTTATTATATTATTGTTGAGTAAAGATTCAACACCCACTTTGTTAGATTAAACTTAAAATGTAATGTGGCCATGGTCCTTTTAAAGATCCTGGCTGAAAACACATCATGAATGATGTCACCAGACCCGCTCCAGCTCATTGGGCCAGGTAACGCACTGGGCGGGCTTAATAGGCCTCATTAAGTTCATTTTCAGCAGCGGGATGGAGCCAGCAGCGGGGTCGTGACCCGCCATGGAAACCGGCCGCACCGGACCCGCCCAGGTAGGAAAAATTCAGTACAAGGTCAAACAACCACTCTGACTGGCTGTCATGAGCCCTGATTTTAACTCGAGGCTGGAATTGGGCGACCAGGTGCTGAGGCGAGCCATGAACTCGGCAGCGTGAGACCCGGGAGATTTTGATCCCTGTGCCTCATCTGCGTGACCCCGGTCAGTTGCCCGCCGAAACCAGTGGGAGATGGTGACTAACCGGTGGGTGGAAGTCGTGGGGAAAGGATTTTGGGAGGGCCTCATGATTGGGAAGTGGGGGGGGGGACTCTAGGCAGGGGAGGCCTAAATCTTCCTTGTGGGGCCTGGAGCAGCACTCCTGTTCCTCCTGGCTCCACAAAGAAAGTCTCCTGGCTGATTTTAAAGACAGTCGCAGTGGCCAGATCTTCGAGTCTTCTTCTCCGCCAAGCTGCCTGGGGGTGGTCATTAGGTGTCGGCAGCTCGCTGGCTTGATGCTGATGAGGCCTGAGGCCCAATATTACGTGCGTCTAGGCCTATCCATTCAGATGCAGGCATTATTTCCTGCACTCACTGTGTGCCTGTTTTTTGGCCTTCTCAAAATTCTAGGCCATAGCGTGTGTCTGAATCTACCTAGAGTTTCTTTTCTTTAAGTCCTGCAGCAGGACCCCCATTGGGCGAGCTTCCAATCAGAGGTACTTACAATCCCTGTCGCTCACTCACAATATTCAGATTAAGCTACAGTGGGGTTACAGCTAGAGCATTCAGGTGGGCAATGTCTCACCCCTTCACACTTCTTGCCTTGCAGAAAATCCAGCCAATTGTGTCCTGACAAGGGCAGCTTATTAGCATGGTCACAATTCTGGTGGTCTTGCTGTGGTTGAGGATCTCACAAGCTGTTGAGCACGACAGCGGTGACACACGGAGGATACATATAGGGTGATGGTAATGATAACAAACTGTATAATTTCAATTTGATCCAGACACAGTTTTGGTTTTCCAAATGTAGAACTGGCTTTTCTGATACACAGGAGTACTTCATCATCCATTATGTTGAACACCACTTGGAAGAAGCACTGAGAGTAGCAAGGGCACAGAATGTACTCTGGGTGGGGGACTTCAATGTCTGTCACCAAGAGTGGCTCCGGAGCACCACTACTGACCGAGCTGGCCGAGTCCTGAAGGGCATAGCTGCTAGTCTGGGCCTGCGACAGGTGGTGAGAGAACCAACACGAGGGAAAAACCTACTTGACCTCGACCTCACCAATCTACCTGTCGCAGATGCATCTGTCCATGACAGCATTGGTAGCAGTGACCACTGCACAGTCATTGTGGAGACAAAGTCCCGTCTTCACACTGAGGACAACCTCCATCGTGTTGTGTGGCACTACAACTGTGCTAAATGGGATAGATTCAGAACAGATCTAGCAGCTCAAAATTGGGCATCCATGAGGCGCTGTGGGTCATCATCAGTAGCAGAATTGTATTCCACCACCACATGGCCCAGCATATCCCTCACTCTACCATTACCACCAAGCCAGGGGACCGACCCTGGTTCAATAAGGAGTGTAGAAGAGCATGCCAGGAGCAGCACCAGACGTACCTAAAAATGTGGTGCCAACCTGGGGAAGCTGCAACACAGGACTACATGCATGCTAAAAAGCGGAAGCAGCATGCTATAGACAGGGCTAAGCGATCCCACAATCAACGGATCAGATCAAAGCTCTGCAGTCCTGCCACATCCAGTCCTGAATGGTGGTGGATCATTAAACAACTAACGGGAGGAGGAGGCTCCATGCATATCCCCAGCCTCAATGATGGTGGAGCCCAGCACATGAGTGCAAAAGACAAAGCTGAAGCGTTTGCAACCAACTTCAGCCAGAAGTGCCGAGTGGATGATCCATATCGGCCTTCCCCTGAGGTTCCCGCCACCAGAGAAGCCAGTCTTCAGCCAATTCGATTCACTCCATGTGACATCAAGAAACAGCTGAGTGCACTGGATACACCAAAGGCTGTGGGCCCCGACAACATCCCGGCTATTGTGCTGAAGATTTGTGCTCCAGAACTAGCCGCGCCTCTCGCCAAGCTGTTCCAATACAGCTATAACACTGGCATCTATCAGTCAATTTGGAAAACTGCCCAGGTATGTCCTGTCCACAAAAACAGGACAAATCCAATCCGACCAATTACCGCCCCATCTGTCTACTCTCAATCTTCAGCAAAGTGATGGAAGGTGTCATCGATAGTGCTATCAAGCGGCACTTACTCACCAATAACCTGCTCACTGATGCCCAGTTTGGGTTCTGCCAGGACACTCGGCTCCAGACCTCATTACAGCCTAGGTCCAAACATGGACAAAAGAGCTGAATGCCAGAGGTGAGGTAAGAGTGACTGCCCTTAACATCAACGCAGCATTTGACTGGGTGTGGCCTCAAGGAGCCCTAGTAAAACTGAAGTCAATGGGAATTGGGGGGAAAACTCTCCACTGGCTGGAGTCATAGCTAGCACAAAGGAAGATGGTTGTGGTGGTTGGAGGTCAATCATCACAGCCCTAGGACATTGCTGCAGGAGTTCCTCAGGGCAGTGTCCTAGGCCCATCTATCTTCAGCTGCTTCATCAATGACCTTCCCTTCATCATAAGGTCAGAAGTGGGGATGTTTGCTGACAACTGCACAGTGTTCAGTGCCATTTGCAACTCCTCAGATAATGAAGCAGTCCATGTCCACATGCAACAAGACCTGGACGACATTCAGGCTTGGGCTTATAAGTGGCAGGTAACATTCGCGCCACACAAGTACCAGGCAATGACTATCTCCAACAAGCGAGCGTCTAACCATCGCTTCTTGACATTCAATGGCATTACCATCGCTGAATCCCCCACCATCAATATCCTTGGGGTCACCATTGACCAGAAACTTAACTGGACCAACCGCATAAATACTGTGGCAACAAGAGCAGGTCAGACGCTGGGTATTCTGTGGCAAGTGTCTCAACTCCTGACTCCCCAAAGCCTTTCCACCATCTACAAGGCACAAGTCAGGAGTGTAATGGAATACTCTCCACTTGCCTGGATGAATGCAGCTCCAACAACACTCAAGAAGCTCCACACCCTTCAAGACAAAGCAGCCCACTTGATTGGCACCCCATCCACAACCTTAAACATCCACTCCCTCCACCACCAGCAGTGTGTGCCATCTACAAGATGCACTGCAGCAACTCGTCAAGGCTTCTTTGGCAGCACCTCCCAAACCTGTGACCTCTTCCACCTAGAAGGACAAGGGCAGCAGGTGCATGGGAACACCAGCACCTCCAAGTTCCCCTCCAAGTCAGACACCAACCTGACTTGGAGGTAGATCACCGATCCTTCATCGTCACTGGGTAAAATTCCAGGAACTCCCTCTCTAACAGCACTGTGGGAGTACCTTCACCACCACCTTCTCAAAGGCAACTAGGGATGTACATTAAATGCTGGCCTTGTCAGCGACGCCCACATCCCATGAACGAATTTAAAAAAATTGAGAACGGACTGCCCAGGTAAGTGCTGAACATTTAACTCAGTATTACTAATGGTGATGGTTTGTTTGGTGTAGCACCTTGGGTTGGTTGAAAAGTGACCTCTCTTTCTAAAGGCTCATGGTAAGGCCAGAGTTACTAACAGTCAGTAATGAGCAGCATGTCCTCCACTGGGTGTGTCTCAGGAGTGTAGTGATCTACAAATAAAAGCTCATGTGTGACATCCTCTGTGGTCTTTATCATGGCACGTGCTTCCTGAGGTGCAGGATTATATGCAAGGACTCCAAGTCTCAGCATCTTGCTGTGTCATTAAGCACAAAGAGTCCATAGAGGTTAAGTGCAAGCATATACCGAGGACAACTTGTATTCATATAACACCCTTCATGTGCAAGAAGATGTCTGAATGCTTTATCATAAGGAGGAAAGGGATGCGGTGGACACTGAGTTTGGGCAAAGGAGAGGAGAATAAAGAGACTAGAATGAAGAACCGAAGGCATGGTTGAAGAATGAGTTTTAAGGAAGCTTTTAAAAGCAGGGAAAAAGTTGTCAAGGCTGAGGGCAGAGTACGGTGCTTGAGTGAGCAGGCACTAATTGAGTGAAGGGAATGAGGGGTGAGGAGAAGTTTGGCATTAGAGGAACAGAGAGTGTGCGCTGGAATGTAAAGAGATCATCACGGTAGGGTGGATTTGTAAGCAAGGAGGAGAATTTTGAAATCAACATGTGGGAGCACAGGAACAGTGGAGCAGCCATATTGAAAACCATACAGGTTATCATAGATTGAACAGAACTTTCCAGAACTTAATTAACAGTAGCTTCTATAATTTTAGAAACTACAAATGTAAGAGGCACAGGGCAATAGTTCAAAATGTAATAGGGAACACCTTTGTTAGGGGGTAGAGTGGAATTGAACAAATTTCCAAGAAGAAGGAAAGATGTAATTGGGAATGAGTGAAGAGCTGACATATGAGGACAGTATGTTAGGAGGCGTACATCTTAAAGACAATAGAAGAGCTACCATCAGGATTAGAAGGGTCATTTTCTAACTTCTTGCTCCCAGCAGAATTCATCACCCTTTGGGAGCGCACATTGTAAATGTAAGCTTATACTGCACATTATTTTCACCATTTAATGTTTGGAAAATTGTGCACAGGGTCACCTGAATTTCTACTAAGCACTCTCTAGCGACAAGGCTCCACGTTGGGAGTGCAATGTCAGAAAGGTACAGGGTCTTGCTAGAGTACAGAGGGTGAATAACATTGATGGGGATAAATATGACTCTGATCTTAATGGTCGGACAGAATGGAATAATGAAGAGAGGCTCTTTGCCAAGAAAATCAAGATCTTGTGAGAAAAGTGAGCCAGAAAGGTAAGCTTATTCTTTACGAGTGCCCACAAGTATATCATCAGCACTGAAGGCAGATGGAAAATAAGCTTCACGGAACTTACAAGAAATAGCTTTGCCAAGTGACCAGATCAAGCAGCTCCTGGAGGGGCAGGAAGACAAGTTGTTGAAACTTATAGAGTCATAGAGGCACAGAAGGAGGCCATTCAGCCCATCGAGTCCATGCTGGCTCTCTGTAGAGCAATCTAATCAGTCCTATTCCCCCGCTCTATCCCTGTAGCCCTGCAAGTTTATTTCTCTCAAGTGCCTATCCAGTCTCCCCTTGAAAACATTGAGTGTCTCCGTTTCCACCACTTCCGTCGGCAGCGAATTCCAGGTCATCACCACTCACTGTGTAAAAAAGTTTTTCCTCACGTCCCCCCGTATCTCTTGCCCAAAACCTTAAATCTGTGTCCGCTAGTCCTTGTACCATTAACTAGTGGGAACAGCCTTTCCCTGTCTAGTCTATCCAAACCCGTCATAATCTTGTACACCTCTATCAAATGACCCCTCAACCTCCTTTGCTCTAATGAAAGTAAATCCAGCTTCTCCAACCTGTCCTTGTAGCTAAGATCCCCCCATTCCCGGAACCATTCTGGTAAATCTCCTCTGCCCCCTCTCAAGCGCCTTCACATCCTTCCTAAAGTGTGGTGACCAGAACTGGATGTAATACTCCAGTTGTGGCCAAACCAGTTCTTTATAATGGTTCAGCATAACTTCTCTACTTTTGTACTCAATACCTCTATTTATGAAGCCCAAGATCCCAAATGCTTTGCTAACCACTCTCTCAATATGTCCTGCCACCTTCAGGGACCCATGCACATTAGCTCCCAGGTTCCTCTGTCGCTGCACACTCTTTAAAACTGTGCCATTAAGTGTATATTGCCTCTCCCTGTTCCTTCTTCCAAAATGCATCACCTCACACTTCTCTGTATTAAATTCCATCTGCCACTTGTCTGCCCATTCTGCTAGCCTTTCCACGTCCTGTTGCAGTTGATTGGTATCATCCTCACTGTTTGCAACTTGAAACTTCTATTCAATAAAACTCTATTCAGCAACTCTAAAGGTGGATTCACAGAGAGTTCAAAGAGAGATGAAGTGGCATCAGGATTCCTCAGACTGATCAGGATGCCAAGTACAACAAGAACATTTTTGAGAGATACCAGAGAAACGGAATCGCCTGGTTTCAGCTGCTTTCTTAACTGGCCACTGACCTCATTGTTGTGCACAAAGTAACAGTCGCTGCACCTCAGATTGATTCATTGCCTGTGAAGTGCTTTGAGACATTTTGTGATAAGTTGCTTGTATAATGCAAGTGATCCTTTCCTGTGCCATTAAATACTGCTTTCTAATTGGGCGCCACGCAACTTCCTAAAAAACGAATCCATTATATTCCTGTGCTTCTGCCAACAGATTAAAATGGGTACATGAATGCAAAGGGGAGTACTTTTAGTGTACCGTGCGCTCTGTTGCGTAAATATTCTTAAGTCATTTAAGATTTTTTCTGTTCAGTGGGGAAGCTTGAGTATGACTTACTTCCTTCAGCTTCATGGGGACCTGACATTTTGGGCCTGATTTATCAAACACCTGTTCGGCTCTAGGCTGGTCTGTCAGTGAGCATCGATTAGTCAGCAGTGGTCTGCGTCCTCCTTAGTTCTGGATGCTAATCTCAATCATTAAGGGTGTTTAAAATTCAGCGCTGGTCCAGTACAGATCAGCATTCAATCAATACCGAAAATCAAAAATCGTAGGTTATAAAAAATACAGAAACTGCTGTTGACTCTATGGGGCCATTCACTAATGGACTTCTAACTGGTGTTAGATGAGGAAGAGAGGATCAGACTTTAAATTGATCCTCACAAGGCTGCTAGGAGCATGTTATATGATTAGAGTAGGAGGTGTCTTCTCTATGTATTGTATGGTTCCTGAGAGTGTGATTTTAAAAATACCATCAGGATTTTAATTGAACAACAAATAGGGCTACAATATCTTTAACTATGTGATGTTGTAATGAACACATATATAATGACACTTGCTTTTAAAATGATGATTTCCCCCAAGATTCTGAAATTTTATTCCAAGCAGACATGCATATTATTCTGAAATTGTTTTGATATTCCTCACGGGAGTGTGAGTGGGAGGATAGGCAGATTTTAACTGCTGGCCATCATTAGAATGCTGCCGCTCAGCTTCTCAGCCATTGCTGGCGAGAAACGGCAACTGGCCAGCTGCCCGGAGGCTGCCCGCCGGCATCAGTCTTCTTCTTAGGCAATCCCTCGGAACCGAGGATGACTTGCTTCCACACTAACAATGAGTTCTCAGGTGACTGATGAGTCCAATGCGGGACCCTACAGTCTCTGTCACAGGTGGGGCAGACGGTGGTTGAAGGGGCGGGTGGGTGGGGTGTACGGCGTTCTGGTCTGTCACTGTTGGGGTTGTCCATGAGGGTCCTGACGTTCCAGGTCCCGAACTTCATTTTAAAGGGTGGAAGATGCCTGTGCGTGAATTATTTTAACGTGGGGTGGCCGTTGCACACCAGCTACCACATGGGCTTGACAGAGCAAGGTCTTGGTCCAATGGCAAGGGGATCCAAGACGATTGGAGACCAGGCTCTGCTACATCGGTCTAGCACACACACACAAACATACTCCTACTGTCCTTCTCCCTCCTTCCCGCAGGTCCTCTCTGCCTGGGTTTCGTGGGATGCATTGTGGTAGTCTTGACGGCAGGGAGGTCTGGGAATTTGGGAGCTAAGTTTAAGTGAAGAGCCAGTGCTCACTGATGAAAACAAAAGGGAGTGTCAGCCTAGACTTCCGTGCCCAAATCTATGGAGCGGGACTATGAGCCCACAACCTTCCGACCCAGAGGCGAGAGCCACGGGCTGACAGTACAGCCAATGAAGTACGGTTGAAGTGCAGCCACTGTTGCAACGTAGGAAACATGGCAGCCAATTCAGATGCAGAGAGACCCACTGTGCACTTCCAGCATTTTCTGTGTGTTTTTAATTTTATCTCTACAGAGCGATATTGTGCTCTTGTGTGTGTGTGTCTGTGTTCAGAGTTGTCTGTGTTTGCTCAGTCGCCTTGTTCAAGCTGACTTTGTCTGCCAGGCTCATGACTAAGGAGATTTGAAAAGTGTTCGGGCCAATATCCGTCCCCATGTGTTACACGTGGCCTGTTGACCTTTTTGGGGGGGGGGGGAGGGGATTAAAGGTCATGTTGCATAACAACCGTCATGTGTCAGCCGTGGCTCAGTGGGCCGCACCCTCGCCTGAGTCAGAAGGTTGTGGGATCAAGCCCCACTCCAGAGACTTGAGCACAAAAATCCAGACCGACGCTCCCAGCGCGGCGCCGAGGGAGCGCTGCACCGCCGGAGGCGCCGTCCTTCAGACGAGACGCCAAACCGAGGCCCCGCCTGCCCTCAGTAGAAGGCTGCCGGCAGCACGGTTAGTCCGAAGGGGATGGGGGAGGTGCTGCAAGGGTCTCGTGGCTGTGGAGGAGGGGAGCCCGGGGCAGTAACAGCCTGAACTTTCCTTGTGGTGGCCGGAGCTTCTTTAACTTAATGAGTCTTGCTGGCTTGCTGGCAGGTTCACCTGGTGTGGCAGCCAGGGTGGGCACCCCGCTCAGGAGTGGGTTAAAATTCTAATGGGGTCCCATGTACGTCATTTGCACTTATTAATGGTGTGGAAGCTAAAAACAGCGCTGTTAAAATCGCAGATCGGCGGGAATGGAGCCGCTCCATTTTAACTGCTCCCCTGCTTCTTTCCCGCTAATCGGGGAGTTCAATTCGCTCCTTAAGACTTATAAAGATTAATGTGGTTCATACATGTCTTTTTTATAATTGCTGTTTGGCTTTGTCATGTTTGTGGGTTTTTATTTTGGATATTTTCCCTGTCTTTAACATTGCTGAGCACTCCCATAGGCGAGCTTTCACTCCCTGCATCTCTAGGTCCCATTACTGCCATTTCCAAAAGCCTCAGACCCGGCTGCCACCCGGCTGCTCTCCTACGATCTAAATGCTGTTCCCTCTACTCACTGCGTCTCCAGGCCCTACAGCTCCAGGCCCCATCGCTGCCACCCCCAGCAATACTAATAGAAGTGTTACTGCTGCAATATTTCTAATGATACCAGATTGGGGTTCACTCTATATTCATATTGGGGAATATGGTGCAACACATTGCCACTGCTTCCTGACCCCACATTTCTTGGTTCTTCTTGACCCCAGGCTCCCCACTCACTTCACTGAATCAATCTGCCCTTCTCTCTTACCCTGATTTGATGGAGATACCTGAGGTCTTGGTTGGATGTGACTTATTCTTCTGTTTAATTCACTGCACTAGTTAAAGCTGTTATTTAAATGCTGTATAGCTAATACAAATGAGAAGATCCAATTTTGTGTATGTATGTGTGTATAATGTATATACACTATACACACTTTCAAGAAATAATAATCAAAGCATTGGGTTTCAGAAGATAAAACATTTACCTCAATTCAGTGATTTTTCCATGATCTTTTTCCCCACCATTTTGTTTTTCCTGTCCTCCCCTGAAGATGTTCACTACCAGCTGAGGAATCATTCCGTGAACATCGGTCACACTGCCTAGACACTGATGAGTGGCAGCCAGAAGGGGGAACTCCAGTTGATTTGGTTTACTGTTCCTAATCTGGGGGCGTTAAGGCTATCGCTGCCTCCACTGAAATCAGCTAACAGCACCGCTCGGGTATAGGCGATGGAATCCTCCTGGTCTAAATGGCTCAGCTACTCATTGCCTTCGCCAGCCGAGCCATTGGGAACACCATTGCATACTTCTCAACCAGCACTTGTACCAAACCAAACCACAACAAACCTTGTTTTCCGAGTTGATTCCTCTAGTTTGCAGCACACAGATAATGGAATTTCTGCGATGTCACTTTGCTTTCCACCAACTGATCATATGAACGCTGTGCTCTAAGGGTACTAGTGCAAGTGGTGCAGGCTGGGATGGCGGGATTAACAACAGCTGTAAAATGTGTCCTTTTACACAGAAAAGGAGTCACGTTTAAAAGAAAAAATGAGCCCTTTTCTAATTGAGACTATTACAGTTTAAATCTTACTCAAGGTTTGAAGGCACTAACTTTATGAATTGTTCCTGCAGAATTCAGCGCTGTTCTGAACAATTACTTCATAATAATAATAACTGCTGCTAGTTCACTCGTAGCCACAGGTTGACAATATCAATGTCAGTACTCAGGCTGTGGAATTCCGCACTATTGATTTTTTTCTACCTACATCTGTCAATATTCTTCACTCAAAAGGTAGACAAGTTAAATCCTTGACCACTGCTCCATGGGGGAGCAGTGCACAATCCTTATTAAAATGCCAGCAGTCTGTTTAAAGGTTATACTGTCAGCCTGCATCAAGTTGTGGCCACAGGTACCGAGTCGCAAATAGAATAATCAATTTGTAAATTCTCAGACTGCTGTGAGGGTGATCAGCTCATTATTAATTACTCTAAAGGCAAGCACACATAGATTAAGACCTACCAGAATCTTTTCATGAAGTTAACGACAAAGAACAGTAGCATTCTTGGGAGGAAACCAATCCAATAAGCTGCTGCTCCTGAATTGAACTGAATCAAAGTGATGGAAGGAAGCAGGATTTGAATATTCGACTATGGCTGAAGTTTGACCTAGGAAATAAGAGTTTTCTTAATATACTTTATAATTCGGGCTGTCAAACCATTAAAAAACTTAATTACGATTAATCTTGTGATTAAAAATTTGAATCTCAGTTAATCTTGGTTTTAATGGCATATTTAATTGATACAGTTACTGTATCCATTTCAAGTGTGTTTTATTACTGATGCTATTAAAAAGAGCAGGGGAGTTCTCCCCGGTGTCCTGGCCAATATTTATGCCTCAACGAACATCACTATCTGGTCATTATCACATTGCCGAGTGCAAATTGGCTGCTGCGTTTCCTACATTACAACAGTGACCACACTTCAAAAGTACTTCATTTGCTGTAAAGCGCTTTGGGACGTCCTGAGGTCATGAAAGACGCTATATAAATGCAAGTTGTTTCTTTCTTATTATCATCCAAAAAAGAACTCAGCATAAAATTCCTGACGGTTCAGACAGTTTTCAGCTCACTCGCTGTGGCACAAACCGATCAATTTAAAACATTCACTTGTGCATCAGGAATAAATGTATTACTATAGCATAAACCCCGAACTACTAAAGTAAAACAAGTTTATAAGAATATTAAAAAATCATCACTTTACCTGCATTCATCCCATTGTCCTGCTTTCCCCCACCCATTCCCTCTCTATTTAAATTTAAAATTGAAGGTTCACCCTTTCTCTTATATTGCTTTATTCTAACTATTTCCCCCTCAATTTTTGAAGTTAAATGGCTTTCACTTGCCTTTACCCTTTAAGCCTTTTGCAAAGTTGAAGCCCATGGAATAAAAGTGACAGTGGCAGCATGGATAGGAAATTGGCTAAGTGACAGGAAACAGAGAGTAGTGGTGACCGGTTGTTTTTCGGACTGGAGGAAGGTACACAGTGGGGTTCCCCAGGGGTCGGTACTAGGACCACTGCTTTTCTTGATATATATTAATGACTTGGATGTGGGTGTACAGGGCACAATTTCAAAATTTGCAGATGACACAAAACTTGGAAGCATAGTGAACTGTGAGGAGCATAGTGAGAGACTTCAAGGAGACATAGACAGGCTGGAGGAATGGGCGGACATGTGGCAGATGAAGTTAAATGCAGAAAAGTGCGAAGTGATACATTTTGGTAGGAAGAACGAGGAGAGGCAATATAAACTAAAGGGTACAATTCTAAAGATGGTGCATGAACAGAGAGACCTGGGAGCATATGTGCACAAATCATTGATGGTGGCAGGGCAGGTTGAGAAAGTAGTTAAAAAAGCATACGGGATCCTGGGTTTTATAAATAGAGGCATAGAGTACAAAATAAAGGAAGTTATGATGAACCTTTAGAAAACACTGGTTCGGCCACAAATGGAGTATTGTGTCCAATTCTGGGCACCGCACTTTAGGAAGGATGTGAAGGCTTTAGAGAGGGTGCAGAAAAGATTTACTAGAATAATTCCAGGGATGAGGGACTTCAGTTACGAGGATAGACTGGAAAGGTTGGGGTTGTTCTCCTTAGAGCAGAGAAGATTGAGAGGAGATTTGATAGAGGTGTTCAAAATCATGAGGGGTCTTGACAGAGTAGATAGAGAGAATCTGTTCCCATTAGCGGAGAGTCGAGAACCAGAGGACACAGATTTAAGCTGATTAGCAGAAGAACCAAAGGCAACTTGAGGAAAAACTTTTTTACGCGGTGAGTGGTTATGATCTGGAATTCACTGCTTGAAAGGGTGGTGGAGGGAGACTCAATCATGGCTTTCAAAAGGGAATGAGATAAGCATCTGAAGGAAAAAATAATTTGCAGGACTACGGAGAAAGGGTGGGGGATTGGGACTAGCTGAAGTGCTCTTGCAGAGAGTCGGCACAGGCTCAATTGGCCAAATGGCCTCCTACTATGCTGTAACAAGTCTATGATTCTACTATCTTGATCAGTACGTTTCTGGTCCAACGAGGAAGGAGGCATTGCTGGATCTGGTTCTGGAAAATGATGTGGGTCAAGTGGAGCAAGTGTCAGTAGGGGAACATTTAGGGAACAGTGATCATATCATAAGGTTTAGATTAGTTATGGAAAAGGACAGGGAGCAATCTATAGTAAAATTACTTAATTGGAGGAAGGCAAATTTCAGTGAGTTGAGAATGGATCTGGCCCTGGCAAATTGGAATCAAAGATTGGCAGGCAAAACTGTAATTGAACAATGGGCTGCCTTTAAACAGGAGATGGTTCTGGTACAGTCAAGGTACATTCCCATGAGGGGGAAAGGTAGGGCAACTAAAACCAGAGCTCCTTGGATGATGAAAGAGATAGAGAGTAAGATGAAGCAGAAAAAGAGCACGTATGACAGATGTCAGGTTGAGAATACAAATGAGAATCAGGCTGAATATAGAAAGTTCAGAGGGGAAGTGAAAAAGAAAATAAGAGGGGCAAAGCGAGAGTATGAGAATAGATTGGCAGCTAACATAAAAGGGAATTCAAAAGTCTTCTATAGGCACATAAATAATAAACGGGTAGTAAGAGGAGGGGTGGAGCCGATTAGGGACCAAAAAGGAGACCTACACATGGAGGCAGATGGCATGGCTGAGGTACTAAATGAATACTTTGCACCTGTCTTCGCTAAGGAAGAAGTTGCTGCCAAATTCATAGTGAAAGAGGAGGTAGTGGAGATACTGGATGAGATAAAAATTGATAAAGAGGAGGTACTAGAAAGGCTATCTGTACTTAAAGTTGATAAATCACTAGGACCAGATGGGATGCATCCTAGGATGCTGAGGGAGGTAAAGGAGGAAATCGCGGAGGTACTGGCCATAATCTTCCAATTCTCCTTAGATACAGGGCAGGTGCCAGAGGACTGGAGAAGTGCAAATGTTACACCCTTGTTCAAAAAATGGTGTAACGATAAACCCAGCAACTACAGGCCAGTCAGCTTAACCTCGGTAGTGGGGAAACTTTTAGAGACAATAATCAGGGACAAAGTTAACAGTCACTTGGACAAGTGTGGATTAATTAAGGAAAGCCAGCACAGATTTGTTAAAGGCAAATTGTGTTTAACTAACTTGATCGAGTTTTTTGATGAGGTAACAGAGAGGGTTGATGAGGGCAATGTGGTTGGTGTATATGGATTTCCAAAAGGCGTTTGATAAAGTGCCACATAATAGGCTTTCCAGCAAAGGGCCAGAAGTAGCAGATTTTTAGAATTTATTTGAAGTTTCTTTAAAGGCTTTAAACTAGTAAGATGGGGAGAGGGATTGACAAGAAACATAACCAGCCTAAATATAAACAAAACAGGAAAAGAGAGCACAGGAATAAATAAAGTAAGAGAGGACATTGATGGCAAGGGAATAAATAGAGTTATAGAACAGAAATCTACAAAAATGGTTAAACATAAAGTGAGAGGAAATCCTATTAAAAATGAGTTAAACTGTCTGTACAGCAATGCACACAGTGTCTGTAATAAAACAGGGGAGCTGGAGGCAATCTTACGCTGCGAGGAACTAGACATAGGGATTACTGAGACATGGCTACAGAAAAATCACGACTGGGAATTAAACATTGCAGGGTATAACATATTTAGGAAAGATAGGGAGGGTAAAAGGGGAGGTGGAGTAGCTGTACTTATTAGGGATTACATAATGGCAATAGAAAAAAGTGACGCAGATATCAGCAAGACAAAAATAGAATCCATATGGATGGAGATAAAAAGATAATAAAGGATCAATCACACTAATAGGTATAGTCTACAGACCACCTAATAGTGGAAGGGAGGTGGAGGAAGAAATATGCAGATAAATTAGGGAAATGAGTAAAAAACATAGAATAATAATCATGGGGGATTTCAACTACCCCGATATTAATTGGACAGAAGAGGTAGGTAAAGGGGATAAGGGAATGGGGTTCCTACAATGTGTACAGGACTCCTTTCTAACCCAATATGTAAAAAGCCCAACAAGGGCGGATTTGATATTGGATTTAGTAATGGGGAATGAACCAGAGCAGATAAGAGAAGTAAAGGTAGGGGAACATATAGGCAATAGTGACCATAATATAATATGCTTTAAGATGATAATTGAGAAGGACATAAGTCTGATGAAAACCAGGTTAATAGATTGGAAAAAATCTGATTTTAAGGGGCTGAGAATAGAACTTGGGGAAACAAAAATGGGCAACAATATTGGCAAACAACGATGTAGAACAGCAATGGGAAACATTTAAAATGGTGTTCAACAGAGGGCAGGAAAAATATACTCCGCTAAAAGGAAAGAACAAACTAAACACTAATGAGACTCCATGGATGAATAAAGCCATAAGGGAACAATTGAGGGTAAGGAAAGAGGCATACATTAAGTACACAGACAACAGGGGACTGCATGATAAGAGAGAATATGAAAATATTAGGAGAGAAGTCAAAAAAACAATTAGGGAGGCAAAGAGGAACTATGAAATTAAATTATCAAGGAACATAAAACAAAATAGTAAAATATTTTATAGGCACATCAATAAAAAAAGGAAGGTTGGGATGGGAATAGGGCCATTAAGGGATAGTCAGGATAATACCACAGGTAACGGATACAGAGGTGGCAGAAATATTAAGTAATTATTTTGCTTCAGTATTTACCAGGGAGATAGAACAGGTGGACATGACATTGGATGATGAGATTAGTAATGAGATAAGTGCATTTAAAATTTAAAAAGGGGATATATTAAATTAATTAATCAAGCTCAAAGAGGATAAAACCCCTGGTCCAGATGGATTGTATCCACACATTTTAAAAGAATCTAGGGAAGAGCTAGCAGAGGCATTACTACACATATTTAATAATTCGTTAGAAAAAAGTATAGTGCCAGAGGACTGGCGAATAGCTAATGTAATACCGATATTTAAGAAAGGGGATAGAACATGTCCAGGGAATTATAGACCAGTCAGCTTAACATTGGTGGTAGGAAATATAATGGAATCCCTACTAAAGGAGAAAATAGAAGAACATCTAGAAACCAAAAATATAATTATGAATAGTCAACATGGATTTCTAAAGGGAAAGTCTTGCTTGACCAACTTTATTGAATTTTTAGAAGAGGTAACAGAGAGAGTAGGCAATGGTAATGCAGTAGATGTAATTTATCTGGATTTTCAAAAGGCCTTTGATAAGATAAATGTGAGGTATTACATTTTGTTAGGAAGAATAGGGAGGTCACTTATTACTTGGAGGGTGCGAGTCTAGGTGGGGTAGAGGAACAAAGGGATCTCGGAGTAAAATACACAAATCACTAAAAGTTGCGATACAGGATAGCAAGGTCATAAAAAAAGCAAACCAAGCACTAGGGTTTATTTCTATAGGGATAGAATTGAAAAGTAGGGAAGTTATGCTAAACCTGTATCGAACCTTGGTTAGACCACACTTGGAGTACTGCGTACAGTTTTGGTCGCCATATTATAAAAAGGATATACAGGCACTGGAGAGGGTGCAGAGAAGATTTACAAGGATGATACCAGAAATGAGAGGGTATACATATCGGGAAAGGATGAACAGGCTGTGACTAGTGGGGTACCGCAAGGATTGGTGCTTGGGCCCCAGCTATTCACAATCTATATCAATGATTTGGATGAGGGGACTAAATGTAACATTTCCAAATTTGCTGATAATACAAAGCTAGGTGGCAGTGTCCGTTGTGAAGAGGATGTGAAGAGGCTTCAAGGGGATCTCGACAGGCTCAGTGAGTGGGTGAGAACATGGCAGATGGATTATAATGTGGATAAATGTGAAGTTATCCACTTTGGTAGAAAAAACAGAAAGGCAGAGTGTTTCCTAAATGGTGAAAGGTTGGGGAATGCAGATGCTCAAAGGGACCTGGGTGTCCTTGTACATGAGTCACTGAAAGTGAATGTGCAGGTGCAGCAAACCATTAGGAAGGCAAATGGTATGCTGGCCTTCATTACAAGAGGATTTGAGTACAGTAGTAAAGAAGTCTTACTCCAACTATATAGGGCCTTGGTGAGACCACACCTGGAGTACTGTGTACAATTTTGGTCTCCTTACCTAAGGAAGGATATACTTGCCATAGAGGGAGGGCAACGAAGGTTCATGAGATTGATTCCTGGGATGGCGGGACTGTTGTATGAGAAGAGATTGTGTAAACTAGGCCTGTATTCTCTTGAATTCAGAAGAATGAGAGGGGATCTCATTGAAGCATACAAAATTATTACAGGGCTTGATAGGGTGGATGCTGGGAGAATGTTTCCCTTGGCTGGGGAGTCTAGAACCAGGGGCCACAGCCCAGGTTAAAGGGTAGGCCATTCAGGACTGAGATGAGAAGAAATTTCTTCACAGAGAGGGTGGTGAATCGTTGGAATTCTCTACCCCAGAGGGCTGTGGAGGCTCAGTCATTGTGTATATTCAAAACAGACGTCGATAGATTTCTGACTAGTAAGGGCATCAAGGGATATGGCGATAGGTCCGGTGAATGGAGTTGAGGCAGAAGATCAGCCATGATCTCATTGAATGGCGGAGCAGGTTCGAAGGGCTGAATGGCTGACTCCTGCTCCTATTTCTTATGTTCTTATGTAGGCTGGGTCTCTTTTCTCTTGAAAAAAGAAGGCTGAGGGCTGACCTAATAGAGGTCTTTAAAATAATGAAAGGTTTTGATAGAGTGGATACAGAGAGAATGTTTCCACTTGTGGGGAAGAGCATAACTAGAGGCCATCAATATAAGATAGTCACCAAGAAGTCCAATAGGGAATTCAGAAGAAACTTCTTTACCCAAAGAGTGGTGAGAACATGGAACTCACTACCACAGGGAGTGGTTGAAGCGAATAGTATAGATGCATTTAAGGGGAGGCTAGACAAGCATGAGGGAGAAGGGAATAGAGGGTTATGCTGATGGATTTAGATGAGGAAAAACGAGAAGAGGCTCGAGTGGAGCATAAACACCGGCATGGACTGATTGGGCCGAATGGCCTGTTTCTGTGCCGTATATCCTATGTAATCCTATGTAAGTTTCCTTGTGGACCAGGAGGGGCAGAATTGCTGGTCTGAGCCCCATGTGGATACTCCAGCAGTGGCCTCTGAACCGTCTGAATTTAACGCCCGGCCATGTGCTCCCCTCAGATTTCCCGGCCGTTTTGGTCAGGAAGCTGGCAAGTGACTTGTTAATGAGGCCCAGCCGTTAAAATCAGCCCAACCTCCTTGCTATCACTCCTGGGCGGGACGGACACTCGTAAGCCATGTTCCTGCCGGGAGTAATTTTTAAAAATTCGTTCATGGGATGTGGGTGTCACCGGCAAGGCCAGCATTTATTGCCCATCCCTAATTGCCCTTTAGAAGAACCACTGTTCTTTTAGTAGCGGTTTGGTACAACTGAGTGACTTGCTAGGCCATTTCAGAGGGCAGTTAAGAGTCAACCACATTGCTGTGGGTCTGGAGTCACATATAGGCCAGACCGGGTAAGGACGGCAGATTTCCTTCCCTAAAGGACATTAGTGAACCAGATGGGTTTTTACAACAATCCAGTAGTTTCATGGTCACCATTACTGATACTAGCTTTTTTTTTTATTCCAGTAAAAATCCAGCCCTGTGTCTGCTGTGCTTTGGAGATGCAATGATTCTGCACTGAAGTACAAATTGGTTTTATGCAGATTCTTTCATTTTCTTCATAATAACAGTTGCTGCTTCAGTTTTGTACCCAGTTCATTTTCTAGTATAAATGTGAATTTATTTGCTGCAGAGTGAATGTTTTACCCTGCAAACTAAAGTTAATTAACTGAGGCTTGTGAAAAGTCCAGTGTCCAGGTGAGGTGTAGCCCTCCAGGCTTTTTCTTCCATGTGTTGGATGTTGAATAATGTTCCATACTGCTGCTGGCATCTAGCCCCTTAGTAGGATTCTGAAGAACCAGATTTGATTTGAGATGCGGATGAATCATTTCTGCCAATGTGAAATTATGATTTCTGGAAGTATGGCCAAAGACTGCACATCATTTGAGGAGGATTTATAATGACTGCTGCCTAAAGCTAACTGTTTCCTTACAGAACGCTGTGGAATTCAGCTATAAATGGGCAATGGGCATAATATATACTAAGAGCTATGTTTTGTGCTATTGACATCTGTGTCATATTAACCTTCATTAAGCATGGCTGATATTTATATTCAGTGAATGGCACAGTGAATTATACACTATGTAAACAGAACTCACCAGCATTGAAGGAATCTATGTGCTCTCCTCTCTCATGAGGTGGAAAAATAAGGCATTGTTTTGGTGACAAAGTTTCACCTATGCCCTTGCTTCAGAGACTTATTTTGCCTCTACCCTCCACACCTATTAGCAGTCATTTCTTGCAATCCTCCATGTCTTTTATTTCTCTTTTCTTCAATGTTAAAATAATTTTAGTCCAGGCACTTCACTCCTACTTGTAGGCAAATGTATTTTAAATCCACAATAATCTCCTCTTCGCTTATAAGAAATTCTTCCATTAAAACATGAAGCCTGAGCTCCCTGAAATCTAGTTTATGTCTTAGTGAGAGTCGCTTCATCATTTTGCCTCCTGCATAAATGAAGCCAAAGTTAACAAAGGTCCAGTGGTTTTTCTGATTATTAAAGTGTTTAATTTGCATGATTTTAACATTCCAATTGATGGCTTAACTCACCGCTGGTGAAAGATGAAGATGCTGCTTTATTGGAGGTACTGAGCTACAGCTGAGACACTAACTGAGGGTCTGGTTGGGTTGAGACCTGTTTCAAATGGGCTGTTCCATGAATTTCTCAGGGGCAAAGCAGATCCTACCAGGTTGTAAAGCAGTGATTTATTCTTTCTCGTTATTTTTTGCATCTCATGATGTGGAGGCATTCACCATCAGTGTTAAGACTTTCAGTCAGAGGTGTAACCACAGATAAAGAGTCCAGGGGGGCAATGGAGCTAATTCCAGGATTTGGAGGGGGTGGTGAAATGGAGTGCAATTCCTCAGCCCTCGCCCCTATTGATTATGCTGCTTATGGTTTCCATGCATTTTCATCAGCAGCAAAGCAAACATTGGAACTGAAGTCACGGTCCCATCACCCCAGTCCTGTTTTATACTTGAAAAGGTGGCGACCCAATCTGAAGGAATTCACTGCGACTTTAGGGTGTTGCCTTATTGTGAACAATGTTGGGTATTCCCACTAATTGATCTTAAGCCCGATGAAGGAGAAATACTAATTTCCATCCTTAAACACAGTCATGGAAACCCTCTATTTAATCATGCACATTACCACCAGGTTCCTGTAAGATTATGTAACAAGGTTTCAATGGAATTGTAGCCAGTACCGACCTTGCCGCCGCAGTTCTACCGTGCCACCAATAGGAGGCAGATATGTTCTCTAAATAACCAGCACATTCTAAATGAGCAGGATTTATTTCATTATCTGTCAGCCCATTAAGTCTCGCCTGTGGCTGCTTTCATTCATATCTTGCCAAATGCAACATACAGCACACGCACTTTGCCACTGTTTCCCCAAGCTCCAAGTTGTGGACATGATGGAAACCGTCAGAGCTACTTGGTGAAGAGGGAGGCTGGTTCTCGTGGTGCCGGTCTGGGCTCGGCAAGAACCGATCGCTCGAAAAGCCTGGACTTTGAAAATTACACAGTACGCGGAGAGATTCCAGCATTTCCCTTGGAACCGAAGCTCGCCGGTCTGCTGACTGCCAAACAACATTTCATCCGGAATTCAGAATGAATGCAGCAGGCGTCAAGTGGAGCCCTTTCGGTCACCTGATGTAATATCGCCATATAAACAAACTAAAGTTTTAATTGTTAGTCCCCGATATGGCAAAAAACACATCCTTGTATTTCCGTATCATCGAAGGAAGACATTTACCGGCAAAGGACGTGTAAGTTTCCTATCTGATCTATTGTTGATTCTTTGCATTGTGGAAAACATAGAAACGAGTTGTTTTGCCGCCCGCTTTAATATAACAATGCGATTCTAACCTTGTACAACGTCTGCCTTTGTCACAGGTCTGGCACCAGTGATCCTTACTGTATCGTCAAAGTGGACAATGAGATAGTGGCCAGGTGAGTGACCCTCTCTGTCTCCTTATTACATCGGCTGTGCTGGATATTTGCATATCAACAATTCATGCATGGGCTAATTTGCTGGAATAGGGGGACTTCAGTATTTGCGGTGATTAACTGGCACGCATTTATGATTTGAAGAGTCTGTAATGTGTCTCCAAAAGCGTGCATTTAATGGCAAAACACTGGAAGTTTTCTAATCTAACTGACTTGTTGCATTAAGAGAGAGAACTCTTTGCGAGAAAGCTAGAAATATGGTGTGCCGGGCTCCTACTTGCATTTCGTGCCAAACGCTATCCACCTTATCTTTGCAGAGATCTATTTTCTGTGTAGATTTCCCTTCAGATGCGAGCGGTGCAAGGTACAGGTGCAGTGGTTTGATTGTCGCTCCGAGAAGCCGCGGTTTCCGTTTCCCCAGTGAATGTGACCCAGCCGTTGTGTTGTTCAGTCTACACGAATCCACATACAGTGACAGATATACAATGCACTCCTGAAATAAGGCTGGCAAAGACCACTAGTAAAATCACATTCTGAACAATTGGTTGTTTTGGCTTCCACTCTGAATAGCTGCCCTGTACCAGGCTGTATAGACACTTGGAAAAGTGTTTAACAAACCTTCTCCCCCCCATTTGTTTGTTAAATGCCTGTCCCAATAACATAATTCGCGTTAAAGAATGTTTATCGCGGACACAATGGACGATCAGGGTGATCCCAGCTATACATGGTAAAGACCAAACCATAACACCCGCTGCAATCATTCCATCTTCGTGTTGGATACCACTTCAGGGAAACCTGTTGTGTGAATGGTAACAGTACATTCCATCATTGGTTATGGAATGAAGACAAGTGGATAACCAGCGAGTGACCAAAACCGCACGCCAAACCAACACTTCATTGTTCAGTCTAAATCTGGGATGACGGATATTGGAGTCAAACCATGCTTTGTTTGGTTCAAAATATTTGTAAACAACTTGAACAAAAATTCCGGACACTTCCTGAAAATTGTTCTGATGCATTGCTTTGTGCCTGAATTACCTGAGTTCTGTGAGGACCAAATGACCAACAATGAGTCATGAAAACCAGTTGGCTGTGTGCTTTAATGGGGCATATTTTGGTGAGAAGGTTGTGATGGGCAGAGTACCTGTGCTGTACGGTGGAAGATTAGTACCATTGGAAGGTGAAGGAATGGGTAGAGAACTGGAAAAGATCAAGTGGAATACCAAACTGAGGTTTGAAGGCACTGAATGGAAGAGTGACAGTTGGCAGATGGGGGTGGGAGTTAGCACAGGTGACAGCACTATAATGAAATCTTGTGGTATTTAAAACTAACTGATTATGATGACTGACATTATTGCACATTCATGATTTAAAAAAACCTATACTTATACCAGAAAACAATTGTGTGTGTTTTGTTTTGAAAATTTTCATTTCAACTTTTAATTGTGTTGAATGTGTGGGCAAATTATAATTTCAAGTTTCAATTCCCTAAAATGTCTGAGTTGAGCCTAAATGTTCTCATCCAGTTGCCACTGGCTCTGGGACTCTGCAATTTGTGTTGTGCCTGACAGTGGGAGCATTCTAAGGAACTGTCTTTCCTAATGTTTGAATAGTTGGATCCAAGCACACGCATGGAAAAAATAATTATTTCTGGGTTCCTCACTCCTGCTCTTCAGAAGCGTAATAGTGGCTTGGAGAGGTCACTCACGTTCAGTGAGGCACCGACCTCTGCAAGGACACGTACGGGCCCATTGGTGGGAAGAGGATGTTATTATTTTTTAACAATCCGTGCTTGGGGAGCTATTCAGATCGCTGCCAGGGCTGGGGAGGGGGGCACGGTGGTGCCAGAGTTTCTGGCAGCACGGGTCAGGTGAGTGCCATAGATGTACCCAAAGTGGCACTTGCATCCACTTGTCCCGTACAAGGAAAATACCTTCCCGCAGACCCAGCAAACTCCAGCGGGGTCAGCGCTGGAGGCAACCCGAGCATATTTGAGCCAATAGTCACCATTGAGCAAATAAAACATGGAGCTCTTCCTGTCTGACAATGAGTGAAAATCCATGTATGAGGTAGTACAGCGTCCAGCTGTAACAAATTAAAAAGGTAAGTCAAACTCAACCATTGGACATCTCACGGCTCTCACCTGCAAAAATGGAACCCTGAAACTATGGCAAAGTTGCACGAAGAAGGTAGTTTTCCATATTTTTTAGTCATGCCCAAAGATTCAGCATGGTGGCATAGTGGTTAGCACTGTTGCCTCACAGCGCCAGGGACCCGGGTTCGAATCCGACCTTGGGTGACTGTCTGTGTGGAGTTTGCACATTCTCCCCGTGTTTGCGTGGGTTTCCTCCGGGTGCTCCTGTTTCCTCCCACAGTCCAAAGATGTGCGGGTTAGGTTGATTGGCTATGATAAACTGACCCTTAGTGTTAGGGGGATTAAATACGTGGGGTTACGGGGATAGGATTTGTTAATGTTCACCATATAAAGGGTTTTTTGTTAAATGGGATGAGTTTAATGTGTGATGGTACTTTACTCAATCAGCGTCTGAACATGAACAAAAGCTCCATTTATAATACTTGCCTGATTTCAAGTAACCTAAAGTTCAAATGTTCACAAGTAACATCACAGCTATGCCAAGTACACGACACAGATTGCAAAACACCTCTCACAACTGGCTTAATGCTGGAGCTCAGGGTGTACATTTAGAATTTTACACTCCTTCCAAGTTTTGCCCCCACCCAGGCTGCACTGGCTTGTGCATTTTTGAATTTTTATTTTTAAAATTGTGCATTCGGGTTAATTTTACAACACTGTTTTTTTGACTTCACAACTTTTAGATTATTAATCTGAAGATAGGGATAATAAGTAGCGTTCAATTTTATCAGTATTCAACAGACCAACCAGATCCTCATTCTTCCAAAAAACGCTTGAACAGTCACCCTAGCCTAACTTATAGGCACTCCCCTCATAGAGTGTTTGTCCTAACCCCAATCTCAATCTCCCCTCTGCCCGCCCAGAAACAGAGGCATTTTTCACCCCCAGTTCAGAGGTCAAAGCCATAAACAAGCCGAGAAAGACATCGTGGGAGCAGAAGACCTTTGGACCTCAATTGGATCGGAGTCTGTAGCTTTAGAACAAAGTTTCAGCAATGACACTGTATGCTTAGCAAGGATTGAAAACTATTTTCAGGAACTAAAAGAGAACTAACACAAATTCGGCAGAAAACATTGGGAAAACAGCAGATATCGTAAAGCAGGCCAAACTGATAATCAGTATTGGAGTTAAAGAAGGCGCAGCTGTAAGACAATCTGGTACCTGAAGGAGAGTGACGATGCTGCGGAACGAAACGGAGTATTTGATTGACGTTTTTGCTTTGTGTTTCTGCGTGTGAGCATAAATGAATAAATAAAAAGCTTCTGCACCCTTATTTTCTGCTTGTTTATTATTTTTCAGCTCTGAAGATGGGCACACACCCAGAATGTAGACTCTCTGTTCTCTCCACAGGTACTGATTGATCTGCTGTGTGTTTCCAGCTTTTTCCGTTTTTGTTTCTGAGTGCGCAATTATCTCAATTCAAGTCCTTAACTTGAGTTGTAATTAGATTGGCGCAAAGCATAAAAATTAGTAGCACATCTGGGCCCAGCTACTGTGCCTGCAAATGAATTCCTGATTTACCAAACACTATGACAGATCAGGAATTCACACTTGCAGGGAGGCCAATTCTGGATCCAAACAATAGGAACTGGATTCACAATGGCAGTGAGAAAAGCAGTAGGAAATAGAACAGCAGTGAGATCATCGGGAAGCGGAGCAGCAATGAGAAGAACATTGGGAAATGGAGCGGCAATGAAAAGAACGTCGAGAAACGGGGCAACAATGAGAAGAACGTCAGGCAATGGAGCGGCAATGAGATGAATGTCAGGAAATGGAGCGGCAATGAGAAGACAGCGGGAAATGGAGCAGCAATGAGAAGAACGTCAGGCAATGGAGTGGCAATGAGATGAATGTCAGGAAATGGAGTGGCAATGAGAAGAACGTCAGGCAATGGAGTGGCAATGAGATGAATGTCAGGAAATGGAGTGGCAATGAGAAGAACGTCAGGCAATGGAGCGGCAATGAGATGAATGTCAGGAAATGGAGCGGCAATGAGAAGACAGCGGGAAATGGAGCGGCAATGAGAAGAACGTCAGGCAATGGAGTGGCAATGAGATGAATGTCAGGAAATGGAGTGGCAATGAGAAGAACGTCAGGCAATGGAGCGGCAATAAGATGAATGTCAGGAAATGGAGCCGCAATGAGAAGACAGCGGGAAATGGAGCGACAATGAGCTGAATGTCAGGAAATACAGCCGCAATACGAAGACAGCGGGAAATGGAATGGCAATGAGATGGATGCCAGGAAATGGAGCAGCAATGAGAAGAACGTCAGGCAATGGAGTGGCAATAAGATGAATGTCAGGAAATGGAGCCGCAATGAGAAGACAGCGGGAAATGGAGCGGCAATGAGATAAATGTCAAGAGACAAAGCAACAGTAATCCCATGGCTAGATCCCTTGGTGAGGCAAGTCAGTTGTTCAGCGGGAGCACTTTTTAATATGATTCACATCCTTGTGTGTTTGGGAAACAAACTAAAAAAGATCAGATAAGAACAAAAATGTTGGAAATACACAACAGATCCGTCAGCATCTGTAAAGGGAAAAGACTGGATAATGTTTTGGGGTGTAGACCCTTCATCAGAACCTAAAAAGATAGCCCTTTTAATGCTTCATTCCCAACCAATATTTATTTCTGAAAAGTTTTGAAGATCTAGCAATATGAAGTTTGTTCAAAAGCTAAATGTTTCATTTGTGAGCATAAATAAATATGTTGCACGATATCTAATGAAGTTGAAAGCCCTTTGTATCACCTTCACAACTTGCAGCTCCTCAATAGCATTAGGACGTATAATACCAGGCTTCGTGCCAGGTTGGGAAAGAAAGAATCCAAAGGGCCCTCACACAGTCTTTCTATCTCCTCCATTACATTATTAGCACAGGCACTGAGATTAGTTCCACCTAACTTTGATGCAGCATCAGATGAGCTTGACATTGAAAACTGCTTCTCCAGGCAGAACTTGCCTTTGTTAAGTTTTTAAGTACTGTTGGTAAAATTAGGAGGTAATGTACTCTGTGTTTTGCTATCTATAGTAGCATTAAGTATTGGAGTAAGAAGGCCTGATAATTGTTTCTAATTATGGTTTTTAATGTGTTTTAAATGTTGTACGTCAACCCCCGGGTTGCAATAATATACTCTGGTGGTGATGTTGATAGACACATAGCTCTAATGTATGTTGCAATGTTACTCACCTAATTGGACCGGTGAAAAACCATGTAATTGAAGCCCGGTGATTATAGCTGACAGTGACTGGCAGTAGAGTCTTCATGCATGGCTATTTATAATTGAGATGTAACAAAAAACAGGGTTGGTTAATGCTGGTAACTAAAGCAGTAATTTCTTAGTTTCTACACGTTTTTTGTTCTTGGTACTCTTCAACTTTTATTTTCGTTCTGCCTCTTGGCATTTTCCAGCAAATGAAGTTAATGGAAATGAGCTGCTGGTGTGGGAAAAATAAGGGGATAAATTGATAAAATTGCCACCCTACTTTTGAAAGCTAATTTTTGCTGCTAAAGAGCAGTGATTGTACATGGATGAGCTTACTTTCTTAAAAGGCCCTTCCCCACTCAGACAAGGCTGCAGTATTGGACTGAGTGAACTAGGAATCCAGCTGTAGGTTTAAACAGTTTGGGGGGGGGGGGATATTTTTCCACCTGGTCTGACTTAACTATTGGGTTGGACTTTCCACGCTGCTCTTTCCGCTGGTAGTATTTGTGTTTTGGGGAAAATAATAGCGGGGATTTAAATATTCTAATACATGCCAATATCCATTATAGTAAGAGCTCAGACTTACTATTGCCAATAAGCCTTTTAATGTCAACCCAGAGGAAATCAAGTCCTTTGTTATTGCTGGATCTGCTCCTGAATTCTGCGAGCACTTTATGATCCGACTAGCAATTATTAATATCAGTAAAAGCAAAGCAGTCTGACTGCCCATCAGCTGTGCTTTTTAATTCTCAAGGACTTTGTACAGGATGGAAGAAACCGTTTCTTGCCCTCTAAAGATCTGCTGATACTTTCCTCATTGTGTATAATGCAGGTCCGGTGACTTTTTTCACAGAATCACAGAAACCCCACAGTGCAGATAGAGGCCATTTCGGCCCATCGAGCCTGCACCAACACATATCCCACCCTATCCTTGTAACCCCACGTATTTAATCCCCCTAACACTAAGGGTCAATTTATCATAGCCAATCAACCTAACCCGCACATCTTTGGACTGTGGGAGGAAACCGGAGCACCCGGAGAAAACCCACGCAAACACAGGGAGAATGTGCAAACTCCACACAGACAGTCGCCCGAGGCCGGATTCAAACCCGGGTCTCTGGCGCTGTGAGGCAACAGTGCTAACCACTATGCCACCGTGCTGCCTCATCAGACACTCAATTTCTCTTTCTAAGAGAATAGTTACATTTCATTTGGGTTTTAGTTTTAAATATAAGTTCTCTTTCTAGGTGCTGGCAACTTGTATTCTTTACTTTTATTTCTGCTTTCTTTCAGGTATTAGTTTTTTCAGTTACTCTGGTTTATTTTACTCATTATTCCCAGTGCTTTGGTACCAAGTCTCTCGACTTTGCAGGAGTTCCAAAAAACGCCTCTCTACTTACCAAAGTTGTTTTTTGTTTTTTGTTTTCTGTTTCTCTGCACTTTACGGCTTCTGCTATGGCTATGCACATATTTATTTTTCATTGCTAATTATCTGAGTGTGGAATGACGTAGGGAATGGCTGTCCGCTAGGGATTACTCTCCACTAGAGCATGCTGCCTATTAACGAATGCTGCCTGTTAGGTTCATCAGTTTTTATTGTTAATGAAAGGAAATGATAGACAAATTTAATGGGCCAGATTTTTCTGCAGTGGGGCATCTCGCAGCTTCCACCGTTAGTTAGACATGTTCTTGCACGTTTAGGTTTTTTTGCTCACAAAGTTGCTGGATGCGCGAGCTGATAACGGTGCAGTGAGGGCATCAGGGCATCTGGGACCTTGGTGAACTATGGGACAAACAGTGTATTTCCTTAACCAAAGAGATTGAAGGATTGAGAAATAAGCAGAGGAAGGACTGAGAAGCAGGGTGAGTTGGAATGTCCAATCAGGTACAGGAATAGAAATAAAGAGAGGGAAAGAAAGATTGGATCAAGAGAGAGGGAAAAAAGAGACAGAATGGAAAATTGAGAAAACAAATGAAAAAAATTAAAATATGAAATTTTTACAATCTCCTAAAACAATTCACTACCTGAAGGAATGAGACTCCACACTTATAACTCTTCACTTTCTGGGCAAGAGAGATTGATTGGCAATCATTAACAATTATCACATAATTCAAAGGGTACTTATGCTGTTAATTACTAGACTTAACTTTCTGTGGCGAGTTTAATGGGCAATTAATGTGCAAATGCAGCAGCTTCATGAAACTCACGGGGAGGTTAAGCACGAGATGGCATTTTTGTGAAGCTATCGGCAGAGCTGCGCAAATTGGCCAGCAACTAGTGGTGATTCGCAGTTCACGGGGTATCTCTTGCCAGAAGTTGCTGGCCGATTTTCACATTAATAATGGCAAGCGTCATTCAGACACCATCATTTTTTCAGCAAAATCTGGCCCAATATATTTAATATTTCCAGGACTTCCAATCCTCGCATATCAAGAGACACAAGTGTGAAAGATGACAGGATCCCATTTATGTCAGACGTTTTTCACAGCCTGATAATTTGAGATCCATTTTTTGGATCATTTGAGCCAACACTGCTGAATGAGAGAGCATGCATCCTTTTCTCATTTATTACCCTAAAGCCAGCTATCAAGAAATTCTCAGTGTAAATCTATTTATCTTGCGGCATCATTCTAAGGGACATTTAGATTGTGAAGTAGCAAGAGCCAAGTGCTGAGTTCCTAGCAAGGTCTTTTTTTAAATCTGGCATCTATTGTCAGAAAATCTCTTCATGCCAATTTTCCCCTCCCAGCAGATTCAAGAGGCTTGTAGGGTATCTTGTAAAGCTGCTGTGATGGGGAGAAGGCCAGCTGGAATGGCAGCATCATCAGTGTTGCAGGAAAACTGAGTGGGGGTTGCTATGACTGCTAATCCACCACTTTCATTGGTAGGCTGATTTCTTCCTGCTGGTGTTAAATCAGAAAGCTGACAGTATTTCACTTTTCTAGCTAGTGCCGTGATGATGATCTGACTGCTACTGGCAATCAGTGCAAGTGCGGAAATCTCACTGATGTTATCTTTAGGTCTTTCAGCAATTTGAAACTAAAACACAGTTGAACTGGATTACAGTTTTAATTTTCTTAATGGGTGCATAAGCACCAGAATTGGCTCAGACATGAAATCAGGACTTTCTCTCTGTTTAAGTGTCTTATAAATTTGTTTATTTCTAAGCTGGTTGATGGGGCTGTTTTCATTAGAACAGAGGAGATCGTGGGCTGATTTGATAGAGATGTTTAAAATTATGAAAGGATGGAACAGAATAGATAGAAACAGACTGAGGGGTTTCAAATGCGGGGCATAGGTATCAAATTAAATGTAAAAGATTTAACACTCTAGAGAAGTCAATGGCCTTTTTGAAATGGCTGCTAAAAAACACATAAGGATGGTGCAGAACAACTTGCCTGTTGATGCCCCTGCACCTCACATATGCCGAATGATCCAGTTAAGGTTGGGATTTCACTGTATGGGGGAATACAGAGAAGGCATCCACATCCTCATAATATCCTTCCTATTATGTTAGTACAAAAGTACACTGCATGGACTAATTGGCTTCATCTCCTTATTGCCCCAGCTTTCTTTTACATTTTGTCCGGGTACATCATCTTCAAAGAAATATCTGAATAAATAGATCAGTCCTCTTGTTCTCTCTACTAGTTGTGTACCAGAACTTTCATCCACATATAATGGAAGAATAGAACATGGAAGAATCATAGAACTACATTTTTATGACGATTGATACATGACTCATGTTTCAAATTTCAGTAGATTAAACACATTGCCCCTGAAATTAGGATCGGGAGCTTGCCGCGCGTGCAAGCCCCCGATGTGCACTCATCCGGCGCACCGACATCTGAAGCCCGGGCCTGCTTGCATTTCCTGTCACTGGCCCGGTTCAGATGTCGGCGCGATGTGCTTACCTGATCCAGCGGCGTAGTTAGTGCGATGTGCCGGCTGGGATCAGGTGAGCACTGTGCAGCCAATCAGGGGAGGGGAAACTCATTCATGAGTTTGACAGTAAGAACTGTCAAACTCATGAAAAGTATGGGCTGCCAAAACACTACTTAAACTTTAAATAAAATTTTAAAAAACATCCCACTGATTATATTAACTATAAATAAGTTTAAAAAAATGTTTTAAACAATTAATCAAATTTTTGAAAAAAATAAATTTTTAAAAAATAGGGTCTAAAACCAAACTTACCTTACTTTAAATTCTTTAAAAATAATAAACCTGTGGAAAAAAAATTCTAAATTGTACTAAAAGCCCACTTACCTGTAAAACTAAGTACTTACGTCTGGTTTTTCCACGCGTAAAAACCGGAGGCCTTTACTCTCGGGCAACTCTGGAAAAAAAAAAGGAATTTCACTGCGCACAGCGCTGCATCACAAGTCGCAAGCGTTCTGCCTCTTAACCCCTTGGGTCAGAGGACAGGAAATGCCGGTTTTCAGCGCATGCGCTGTGCATGCTGAAAACCGGCAATTCCTCCGGGCACACGCGTGAGTACCCCGTCCGTACTCACGCGTTGGGAGAGGAATTACTGGGCCAGTGTTTTCCTTGTTGATCATAATGGCCTGGAATTTGCGGTGGGTAATGACGATGAACTACCAGCATTCGCCATCATTGCCTCTCTGAAACTGACTCTGCAACTTCAGGATTTAGCGCATGTTATATCTAAATGCAGAAATCCTGAGGTTGCGGTCAGTTATTCACTGCTCCGACACTGGCTGCACTGTGGACCCCCCCCCCCACCCCGCTCCCGCACCCCCATAGCTGGCAATCCGTGAAATTAGTGAAACTGACAAAAACTTGTGCTTTTCCACGGTAGTATCGCTGTTAAATACCCCATTAAATGTTAACCTTTTTTTTAAGTTTGTTCATGATATTTCAGCTTCTACCTTATGCCCCCATGTGAGAGCCCCAATTTTTATTTTGCTCTCTGTAACGTTTTAAAAAGTACAGATAAAAGCAGCTTCTCATTCCCTGGTTTCCTGCTTGTGAGAATTCTGCAATGTGATTGGCTGCTTAGACAGCTTGTTGCCGTCACTGCCGCATTGCACTAGGAATCCCCATTACAGAGCGCTGAAATCAATTGAACGTCGAAAAAGGCAAACTTCTTGACATAGAGATCGCGAGATCTCCGTGGGCAGCTTTCTTCGGGGCCGGCGGTGCGCACCTTTGCTTTGCCGCTGTCCGCGAATTACAGGCCAATATATCGTTACTTCTTCAGAGACTGGCTGATGTTACAGCTGATCTGAGCTATGTGGAATTTTCAATTGTACCCAGTCATTTTCTGTATTGATCCCTTGTATTGATCTTCCTATTGACATTTCATTTTTCTTTAAAGATTGTTGTTAGGATTTTTCAGCTTGGATGGTTCACACATTACATTTTCACATGCCAGTTTGCAAGGGTGTACACTAAGTTGAATCATGCCACAATTGTCAATACTTGTGGGACATCATACAGATCTCTACTGGGGGATACCGAGCAGGGGCAGAGGCTCTGATGGTAGTCCTTTGGGGGCTTCTGTTATTCAATGTGGCTGCTGTTTTCCTCCCTCCACAGCCTACCTTGGGACCAGCTTTTCTTTATAGTGCACAGAAATTGTACTTTTGTTTCTTCTTATAGCTTCTGTGTAATTTTTTTCAACTTAGATTGTCTTTTTGATGAAAATTTGTACTCATCAATGTGCGAGGCGCAGTTGCTGGATATGGAATACTTTTCCACCTTTTTGCACCCACTGTCAACATCAAGTGCTGTAAGATCAATTTTATGATGGGAGAGATGTAGAACAAAGCTCCCTCTTCCCAACCCCAAACGCATGCCTCTACCCAATCCTCAGAAAAGTACCTCCTGATGGACCAGTGTGAATTTTTCCATTTCCTACAACAGCCATCCTTATGGCCTCTGTGCAAGATTTTCAATTTGGTGCCAATTAGTGACAACGTAGGGGCAGTTTTGTGTTGTCTACTTCTCAAAAAGGAATTGCAGTGCTTATTTCAAGAAGGACCTATATAATTAGTCAATGGAGGAAATTTTCATCCTGTCAGTGTAGGCTGCATTTGAATCCAGGGGAGGGTCAGGAGAGTGAGAGAAGGAGAAATGGTATGCAAGTCTGTCTGATTTTGAGCTGGGTTACGGACCAGCCTCTGTATTTGCCTTCAATCTGCACTTGAAACGCAATGGAATAACAGTTGTGTTGAAGTAGCTTAACGGTCATTTGTAGCCCATGTTGTGGTCTTGTAATGTTATATTATGTGGTGAAACTTAGTTGCAGAGCTGGAAAGTCTGCCTTAGGCATGGGCATCTTTAATTGTACTTGTTATGTCACATAGGTTACAATAAGTGCCCACCATATTGTGTAACAGAAATTACAAACAATATAACAAATTGAATCGACATTTTTTTATATTTGTTCGTGAGATGTGGGCGATGCCACGCAGGCTGCATGTAATGAACATCCTTAGTTGCCTTGAGAAGGTGGTGCTGGGCCTGCTTCTTGAACCATGGCAGTCCCTGTGCTGATTGTGCCCCTACAACGATGTTAGGTATTTCAGAGTTTTGACGATGAAGAAACAGCGATATATGTCTAAATCAGGATGGTGTGTGACTTCAGAGACCTGGCTGCTCTTGACCTTCTTAGTGGTAGAGGTGGCGGGTTTGGGAGGCGCTGTCGAAGTAAGCTTGGCCGGTTGTTACAACGTATTGTACACACTGCAGCCACAGTGCGCTGGTGATGGAGCGGTGGATATTGAGCTCGGTGGCAGGGGAGCCAATCAAGTGGACTGCTTTGTCCTGGATGATGTTGAATTTCTTGAGGATTATTGTGGCTGCAAACCCTTCCAGGCGAGTATCCTATTATGCCCCTGACTTAAAGCAAAAATAACTACATATGCTGGAAATCTGATGCTCCGCACTTGAGCCTTGTGGATGGTGGAAAGACATTGAGGGGTCAGGAAACGAGCCAACAAAGAGTACCTAGCTTCTTCCCTGCTCTTGTAGCTATGGTGTAGATATGGCTGGTCCTGCTAAGCTTCTAGTGAATGGTAACCCACATGATGTGTGTGGTGGGTGGATGGGGTTGGGGGGGGTGACGGGACTCAGCAATAGTGCTGCTGTTGAAGGTTAGGGGAAGGCAGTTGTGCTATTTCTTGTTGGAGATGGTAATTGCCTGTCACGTATGTGGAATGAATGCTAGCTGCTACTTGTTAATAAAAGCCTGGATGTTGTCCGAATCCTGCTATAGGATGGCTTGGAGGATTTGTGACTGGAGCTATAAATTGTAGATTCATGAGTGAACAGCCCCACTCCTGACCTTGTGTTGCAGGGAATGTTGTTGATGAAGCAGCTGAGGATGTTTGCATTTATGTAATATGATAAAATTATGCTTCACAAAGGAGAGTGCAGGAATAGAAGATTTAGGAGAGTTGATTGAATGCATGTTTTTTTTAATTTATTGGATGTGGGTGTCACTAGCAAAGTGAATGTTTATTACCCATTGTCCTTGAGAAGGTGGTGGTGAACCACCTCCTTGAAGTGCTGCAGTCCATGTGGCAAAGGGACCCTCACAGTGACTTTGTCTGGTTCAACTGAATGGCTTGCTCGGCCATTCCAGAGAGCAGTTAAGTGTCAATCACATTGCTGTGAGTTACTAGCTTTTTATTCTAGATTTATTTAATTAACTGAATTTAAATTCCCTAGCTGCCATGGTGGGATTTGAATTCACAATATTATTAGTCCAAGCCTCTGGATTACTAGTCCAGTAACATAACTGCTATGCTACCATTCCCTCCAGTGAAACACTAGGGGCTAGATTTTCAGTATAGACAGTTTTGGGGCGCTAAGCTTAGCGCCCGCCCGAAGTTATCGCCCGCCCCAAAGTAGCGCCCCGTTGCCGGAAATTCAGTGGCTTCGCCCTAAGAGGTTGGTGGAGCGCTAAAAGAGGCGTTCCACTAGTATCTTTAGGCGCTAAGCCGGCGGTGGAGAGCGCAACACCCGAGCTCGGGCGCAGCGCACGGCAGACACTCTGGTGCCAGTGAGCTCTTAAAGGGGAAGGGTGCATGTATTTTTTTCAAATGCAAAGTCGAGGAGGAGGAGGAGGAGGAGGAGGAGGAGGAGGACATAAATACACCGTTCACAACAACACACTGGATCCTTGCACACAACACATGCAGACCGCCGTTTATAGTGCATGAGGAGTGCCCTTTAATTTGCGCTCCCCAGGGTCTGTTGCGCTCCATTTTACAAACGCTCTGGACGCCAGCCGCACAATGGGGCGGTCCGACTGAAGTTTGGATTCGGGGCGGCCAAAGGGCGTTGCACGAGGATGTGATGTCATTTTCTGCGCGCGCATCCGGGCGGCCGCTAAACTTTGCTCCGGCGCTAACGGGCAACTTAATTTGGGGCGGGGCGCAAACTGCGCTGCGCCCGGGCGCTACACACATAGCGCCCGAAAATCACTTCTCTTAAGGCGCTAACTGCTGGCGCAAGCAACTGAAAATCTAGCCCTAGGTTTTGAGGGAATGAGAGAAAAGTCGCAAGGTGACAAGAGTAGCTCTGAAATGGTGGATGACTCTTCCACTGAAGGCGGAGGGACAATGCACAGGAGGTCAGCATCAAGCAGGACCGGAGGGCATGAGCTGGGATCCAGGGCTGGAGGAAGTTGGAGATGGAGGCTGAGGGAAGCCATGGATGGATTTATTAAACAAGGACAATGATTTTGAATTCCGTGCATTGGGGACAGGGAACCAGTGGAGATTAGCAGAGGCAAGGGTGTGATGGAACTTAGTGCAGGACAGAATGCAAGAGGGAAGTTTTGGATGTGTTGGCATTCGTGTAGGGTGGAGCTGGGGTGGCATGCTAGGAGAGCATTGGAGTGTTCAGGTAAGGAAAGTGTACATAAGGATTTCAGCAGTGGGAAGAGTGAGGTAAGGGCAGAGGCGAGCAATATTATGGAGGTAGAAGTGATATTAGTGATGCATTGGATGTGGGGATTTAAATTCAGTTTAGGGTCAATCAGGGCACCAATTTGTACATCATCTAATTCAGCCTGAGCGAGGAGCCAGGGAGAGGGATAGAGTCAGGGCAGGCGAACAGCGTGTTGCTGGGAGCTGAGTGTGATGGCTTCAGTTTTCCTGCTGTTCAATTCGAGAAAAGCCTGACCTATCCACAGCTTGGGGTCAGTACAGGAATGATCTTGATGTGTATAGGTTAGTTAATCATATGTTCTATAATACCTTCCATAATCTTGATCATGCACCATTTTTAAAATAACGTGCTTAACTCAGTGAAGCCAGTATTTGGTATTCTAAGCGTTTCTCAGTTAGTTGGTCGGTGCAATATAATCTTCTCTGTGCATGATCTTCCATTTCCAAATCTCATCTAATTCTCTCAATTTACTGTCCCTAGCAGACTGAATTCCTTACTATGTTACCCATCTGATCTGACCGTTCTTGTTGCTTTGTCCTCATCCTTCAGTGTCACAGTTATTCCCTTTGTCAATTGTGCTGGTAATACATTTTTCCAGACAGTTTTACAAATCCTGTGAAATTATCCTGCTTGTGTGTTGCTTCGTTTCACCATCTCCATGGTGACACTACCTGTGTCTTTCCCACTTTTTAGTTTCTTCATTAGATAGATTTTGGCAAGTCTTGTTCACCTTCATGTTGTGTGTGGTTCTGCATTAGAAATTCTTTAAAATATTCTGTCTTTCCAAATGTTTTTACTCTGATATTATGGTTTAATTTATTTTCACTAAAAATGGGCTTGGCATCCTCCCTGTTGATATCATTCACTTGCTGTTTTGGCTATTAATTCAATTGCATTAGTCATTCAGATTTGTCATTCCTTATACTTTTCTGCAATTGTGCACCTAAATTTTAATAGTTTTATTTGAGTCAGTGAGGTTTTCCTCCTACATTTAGCTCTCATGTCTCACTGAGTGACATTTTCAGTGCTTTTATTAATCAGGCTAACCCTTGCAGATATAAAACCACACAGAACTTGCATATACATTTCATTTACATATCCAGATGAGTCATGGTGCAATTACAGTTATACTGCACTCACAAATTCAGACATACACACAAGATATATGGATGGTTGTGTTCACTTAGGTCTAGGCAGGATTGAGGTCACTTCTTGATTATCAACAAAACTTGCCATTCTACTTGGCAAATCGTATTTAACTAACTTGATTGAGTTTTTTGATGAAGTAACAGAGAGGGTTGATGAGGGCAATGTGGTTGACGTGGACTTCCAAAAAGCGTTTGATAAAGTGCCACATAGTAGGCTTGCCAGCAAAGTTGAAGCCCTTGGAATAAAAAAGACAGTGGCAGCATGGATACAAAATTGGCTAAGTGACAGGAAACAGAGAATAGTGGTGAACGGTTGTTTTTCAGACTGGAGGAAGGTGTACAGTGATGTTCCCCAGGGGTCACTAGTAGGACCACTGCTTTTCTTGATGTATATTAATGATTTGGATTTGGGTATACAGGGCACAAGTTCAAAATTTGCAGATGACACAAAACTGGAAGTATAGTGAACAGTGAGGAGCATAGTGAGAGACTTCAAGAAGATATAGACAGGCTGGTGGAATGGGCGGATACGTGGCAGATGAAATTTAATGCAGAAAAGTGCAAAGTGATACACTTTGGCAGGAAGAATGAGGAAAGGCAATATAAACTAAAGGGTACAATTCTAAAGAGGGTGCATGAACAGAGAGACCTGGGGGTATATGTGCCCAAATCGTTGAAGGTGGCAGGGCAGGTTGAGAAAGTGGTGAAAAAAGCATACGGGATCCTGGGCTTCATAAATAGAGGCATAGAGTACAAAAGCCAGGAAGTTATGATGAACCTTTATAAAACACTGGTTTGGCCTCAACTGGAGTATTGTGTCCAATTCTGGGCACCGCACTTTAGGAAGGATGTGAAGGCCTTAGAGAGGGTGCAGAAAAGATTTACAAGAATGGGGTTCCAGGGATGAGGGACTTCAGTTACATGGATAGACAAGAGAAGCTGGGGTTGTTCTTCTTAGAGCAGAGAAAGTTGAGAGGAGATTTGATAGAGGTGTTCCAAATCATGAGGGGTCTAGCCAGAGTAGATAGAGGGAAAATGTTCCCATTGGTGGAAGGGTCAAGAACCAGAAGACACAGATTTAAGGTGATTGGCAGAAGAACCAAACGATGACATGAGGAAAAACTTTCTTTTGCAGCGAGTGGTTATGATCTGGAATGCACTGCCTGAAAGGGTGGTGGAGGCAGATTCAATCATGGCTTTCAAAAGGGAATTGGATAAGTACCTGAAGGAAAAAAAATTGCAGGGCTACGGGGAAAGGGTGGGGGAGTGGGACTCGCTGAAGTGCTCTTGCAGAGAGCCGGCATGGGCTCGATGGGCTGAATGGCCTCTACTGTGCTGTAACCATTCTCTGATTCTATGATTTCCATGCCCTTTTGATTATCTCTGTAACTAGTATGAAGGAACCGTTCATTGGCCTCATTGAAATGATTGTTAATTTGAGAAGTTTTCAAACTTATTATTATCATGTGTTGTCTGATGACATTGGACTAAATTTTATTGCTGCTCCTATAATGTGTGCACAAGCTCTTTATATTTATATTCCTCTTTATATTTATTGCTTTCTGACCAGGTATTGTGACCGGAGAACCAGCTGGCTGGAATAGAATTGCAGCTATTGGTTTCAGACCAGTGGTTTCAATGTAAATGTAGCATTTTAAGAAAGAGAAAGAGAAAGACTTTCATTTATATAATAAGCCAGATTTTACTCTCAAAATAATGGTGAGGCTAATGGCGTTCACCTTTATTTATGCAGAAATGGTACAGCAACTTCAGGCGAGGGGCAGATGTGCGGTTAAACTCAAAAATCCAAATGTTGCCGTCCGAGTTGCGCCACTCGGCTCTTATCTTCCCGAAAACAGCATTTTGTTGTCTGCCTCACCATTAAAATGCATTGAATGCCATGAAGTTGCTGCATTTCCGCGATAGATACGAACTAAACTCGCCACAGAATGTTAAGTCTTGTCCATTCCAGTCTAAGTCCCCTTTTAACAACGTGATAAGTGTTAATTACTACCAAAGAACCTCTCTGGCACTGAAAATTAACGATTACGTGTGGAGTCTCATTCCTTCAGGTTTTAATTGTTGTTGGAGATTATAAAAATGTAAAATGTAAAATTTAAATTTAATTTTTACTTTCCTTTCTGTTTCTTTTATCTCTCTCTTAATCCATCACCCCCGCCCGCTCTATATTTCTCTTTCTGTTCCTGATTTGACATTGAATTCACTCACTCTAATTTACGCTTCCTTCTCAATTCCTGCGCTGTTAATTTCACAATCCTTCAGTCTGATTGGTTAAGAAGATACGCAGTTGTTTGCCCTGTTCACTCGGGTCCCAGATGCCCGGTTTCCCTCGCTGCGAAGTTATCAGCTCGCACTTTCAGCAACTTGCCACACAAAAAATTAAAAACCTAAACGTGCAAGGGCAAGTCTAACTAACGGCAGACGCCATTGGATGCCCTGCCACAGCAAAATTTGGCCCACTGTCTTACCATCTTTCTCCAAAATGCCTTGAAAACCATCAAATAGAATGAAGTACAGTGACTGATTATGTAAGCTAAAGCAACAGCCATTTGTACACATAATGGGCGCGATCTTACCAGCCCTGGGGAGGCAGGTTTGGAGGTGAGACTGCCGGGAAAATGGCAGAATCTGGGGGCGGGTGCCCATCCCGCCCCCAACCCGCCTCTGTGCCATCTTCGCAGGAGGCAGGTAGCCGACCTGCGTCGGGTCCCATCTCCTGGAGGCGGGCAGGGGATTACAGCCACTTAACACCCTGTTAACAGGTAGTTAACAGGCAGATAAGAGGATTATCCCCATTTTACCCACACAAGTGCGGGCTTCCCGAAGGCTGCAAATCCCGCCAGGGTCACCGAGCCGAGCAATGGGTCTGCGGGGGTCGGAGGGGTGCAAAGGTGCACTGTGGAGGTAAGTGATGGGTGCAAGTGTGGAGAGGTGAGTATGTGAGGTAAGTGAAAAGTGTTAGAAAAAGTTTACTTACATTTGTTTCTTCCTGCAGGCTTCAATCGTTGGGGATGTGGAGAGTCTCGCATATCCGTGGCAGAGATGACAGATGGCTGCTGCATTCTCCAATGCAACAACCATCTAATTTCTGCTAAAGAAAGAGGTTTGATAAGTCTTGAATTCAAGAACTCATCAAACTACAGAGAATGTCAGTGTTTGACAGCTTCACAGAGCTGTCAAACGATGACAATTCATCTGTCAAAATTTTTTGACAGATGAAACGTCATACGCTGACGTTCTCTGTAACCAGCTTCCCCTTAATTAGCCTGCTAAGCCCACTGGGCAGGCTTAACAAGGTCAATCAAGGGAAAGTAGCGTGGGTTGACCAGAAGTCGATGGAGGTGGGACTAAAACCCGACAAGTGGGAGTCCCGCCTCCAAAAGCTCCCCATTAGCAAAATCTAGCCCTCTAATTCTACAAACAGCAATGAGGTAAAAGTCTAGTTAAAATATTTTTGGTGTTGGTTGAGGGAGGAATGTTGGCAAGGACCTCAGAAAAATTGCCTGTTCACTTTCAATAGTGCCATGGGCTCTTTAATGTCCTGCAGAATAGACAGAGATGGTGATGGTTTAATGACGCCTCCAAAGGATGGCATTTCCAATGTGTAGAGTCCTACCAATTTTTTAAAATTTGTTTATGGGATGTGGGCATCGCTGACAAGGCCAGCATTTATTGCCCATCCCTAATTGTTCTTGAGAAGATGGTGGTGCACCGCCTTCTTGAACTGCTGGAGTCCATGTGGTGAAGGTACTCCCACAGTGCTGTTAGGGAGGGAGTTCCAGGACTTTGACCCAGCGACGATGAAGAAACGGCGATATACTTCCAAGTCTGGATGGTGTGTGACTTGGAGGGGAACTTGGAGGTGGTGGTGTTCCCATGCGCCTGCTGCCCTTGTCCTTCTAGGTGGTAGAGGTCATGGGTTTGAGAGGTGCTGCCGAAGAAGCCTTGGTGAGTTGCTGCAGTGCATTTTGTAGATGGTACATACTACAGCCACGGTACGCCGGTGGTGGAGGGAGTGAATGCATAAGGTGGTGGATGGGGTGTCAATCAAGCTTTGCTGTTCTGGATGGTGTCGAGCTTCTTGAGTGTTGTTAGAGCTGCACTCATCCAGGCAAGTGGAGAGTATTTCATCACACTCCTTACTTGTGCCTTGTAGATGGTGGAAAGGCTTTTGGGAGTCAGAAAGTGAGACACGCGCCGCAGAATACCTAGCCTCTGACCTGCTCTTGATGCCACAGCATTTATGTGGTTGGTCCAATTAAGTTTCTGGTTTGAACCAAGCTGATACAAAAGGCTAGGATGAATTGTTTTAGATCATAATCCATTGTTTACCATGTTTTGATGATTGCTGTTTTCATGTTTAGAACTGCAACAGTATGGAGAGACCTAAATCCGTTCTGGGGGGAAGAATATACTCTTCATCTACCCATGGGCTTTCACAATCTCTCATTTTATGTTATGGATGAAGACACCATTGGGTAAGTGAGTTAAAGTTTTATAAATATTAATATTTAGACTATTTGAGAACCTTTTATTTTAAAAAAGTTTTTAAGAGGTTACAACAAAAGTTACAACTGTTTCTGAGTTTCTAACATTAGCCTAGAAATTGCTGTTGATGTGTTATTTGGGGTTGAACTGTAGGTTACTAAAAGTTTTAAAGGAGAATATACTCCTGATGGTTTACACACAAATTTGCTGTTCTCAGTCTGTGGGCTAAAATGTGGGCAATATCTCCTGAAATGGCACTGGGAAACAAAAGGCAAATTCTCACTCAGCAGAATTACTGTCGAATTGGGCATTGTGGAGTGGGGAAGAGCCAGTTTTACACACCAGGGGGGGAAAATTCAGTTGGTTGCGCCTCCCGTTAGCGCCTTAAGAGGGCACTAATGGGGTGCAAAGCAACTAGCGCCCGGGCGCTGCGATATCTGCGCCTCTCGTGAAATTGACCAGACATTTTGCGGTGGCGCTAAACAATACCGCCCTGATCTCTTGCGCACGCAGATCTTGACATCATTCGAGCGTGCAACGCCCTTGTGGCGCCCCGCAACGGATATTGAGTGGCGCCCCCCCTCCTTTCCGCCTGGCGCAAGCAACGACAGGTAGACTGGAACGTTTCCCAGTCGCTGTGGGGCTGGGGGGGACGCTATTTAAAGGCAGCCTCTTCCTGGCTTTTTCTGTGGTAGACATTTTTGCACCACTCGTTCTGACAGAGAGAGAGATTCTGAGAGAGAGAAGGAGAGACTTCTGCATAGAGTCAACGCTGTGTGAAGTAGTTTTGGCTACTGAGCATCACTTTGCAAGTACTTTGGTTTTTGACCTTCATTACTTTGATTGCCAAGAGACTATGGGGGCTGCACTGATTGGGGGCATCGTCCTGCGCCAGCAGAATCGCAGGCCACAGAGACGCAGAGAGAGAGTGGCAATCATGGCCAGACGGAGGAGGGCCAACAGGCCTCTGTACAAGAGACCTTACCCTCCCAGGGTATTTCGCCAACAATTCTCCTACATTAATATGTCTGAGGAGCAGTGTTTGCGAAGGCTGCGCTTCAGCAAGGAGGTGGTCACTGAGCTCTGCCACCTGCTGCAGCCAGATCTGCAGCCTCTACTGAGGAGCAGGACATCTCTGTTGGTGGCAGTGAAGATCACAGTGGCTCTGAACTTTTATGCCACCGGCTCCTTTCAAGCAGCTACTGGGGACATCGTCAATATCTCTCCCAGTTCGCGGTCACTAATGCCCTCTATAAAAGGAGACGACAGTACATCTCTTTCCCCATGACCCGGGCCAAACAGCATGAATGCGCATTGGGCTTTGCGAGGATAGCGGGCTTCCCCATGGTGCAGGGCGCCATTGACTGCACGCATGTGGCATTGCATGCACCACATGAGAATGCAGAGGATTTCCAGAACTAAAAGGGGTTCCACTCCTTAAACGTCCAGTTGGTCTGTGACCACAGACAGCTGATAATCGCTGTCAATACCCGCTATCCTGGCAGCAGCCACGATGCATTCATCCTGCGCCAGACTACTGTGGCAGAACTTTTCCAGGCACCGCATCACCTAAGTGGTTGGCTTCTCGGGGAAAAGGGATATCCACTGTGCACCTGACTGATGACACCGCTCCGTACGCCCAACACCCCTGCTGAGCTGTGGTACAACGAGAGCCATCTCGCTACCAGGAACATCGTTGAGCACACAATCGGCATGCTCAAGCAATGGTTCCACTGTCTGGACCACTCAGGAGGAGCCCTGCAGTACTCGCCTGAGCGAGTCTCCCTCTTCATAGTTGTGTGCTGCATGCTGCATAACCTGGCAATCCTCAGGACCCAGCCAATGCCACCAGGCCTTGGAGCACCACCAGAGGAGGAGGAGGAAGAGGAGGAGGAAGAGGAGGAGGATGATCATCAGCAGCACCAAGACGGGAGGGAGGCCCACAATGTTGAAACTGGAAGGGCCGTCCGTCAACGGCTGATAGCAAGCCACTTCTAGGCCCCTGCTGAGGAAATGGCTTCTGCCATTGAGAATAACATGAATGAAACCAACCCGCAACCCCTAAGCTGGCCAATGCAGCAATGATTCCAAAGACCAAACATGTACATTTTGAATACAAAAACGTATTTATTTTACAAACTCTGTGTGTGTCATTTCCTCATGACAAACTAATAGAAAGAAACACAAAAAAACAGTCATTAACATAACTGGTTCTCACAACCTGGAGATAATGTCCAAAACACTAAACAAAAATTTGACCACGTACCTCGGCCTTTAATAAAAAATTGACCAACATTTTGTCACACCTCCTACTTTTTGCCCTTCGAGGGTGATCTCCTTCCCTTGCGCACTTCCCCCCTTCCCACCCTACTGCTCCTCTATAATGGGACCCCAGTGGCTGCAGCAAGGCTGGTGGAAGACTGCTGATTGTCAGAACCTGAGACTGCAGATGCCCTTGAAGGACGGCCTCGACCAGCTCTGGGCCTGGAGGGCCCGGCTGCAGACTGCACCAACTCTGCATGGGCGGCAGCAGTCTGTCCTACAGGCGATGGCAAGTGCAATGGAGAAGTGACAGTGGTGGCAGCAGGAATGCTGTCATCTTGAGAGAGGACAGCAACTCCCTGCTTGACCGACACACTGGCACTCCCACAGGGCAGCACTTAAGCATCCGGAGCAATCTGCTGGAGCACAGATTGCTGGCCTGCTGCGGCGCGGTGAGAGCCCCAGAGAAATGTGTCCGAACCAGCGAGAATGGCAGCAGTCAGTGCTTGCGTTGCCTCAATCTGAGTCTGCATGAGAGCAGTCAGAGATGGGGTCATGGCAGCCAGTGACTGAATTGCAGCACTAAGCATTAGCGTGGCATCCGCCTGTGCTACAGCGAAGTGCTCCACACTTCTTGCCAGTGCATGAATGCAATCGGGCACCCTTCCCACTGCACCCATGAGCTCAGTGTGCATGTCCACCGCCTGGGTGTTCATTTCAGTGATGAGCCGCTCCTCCTCTGCGTCCAGTGCAGCAGGACTCACTGGCATACTCTCCCTCCGGGGAGAAGGCCCCCGAGCTTCCCTACCCCCATCGTGTTGCTGCAGCCCGCTGGGTCCTGGAGCTTCACCCTCAGCAGACCCTTCCCCCCTGCTCCCCTCCAGGGAAGGCGTGTTCCCAGTGTGGGCATGGGCTTCCTCGGGAGAGGGTGGCGCTGATGCTCCGGCTTCCTCATCCTCCTCGCCTGCAGCTTTACTCCCACTGGCAGCTTGAGGGCCCGTCTCCTCAGCTGGTGAATCACCATCTGAAAGCAGGGAGGTACAAGAGTGGCTTTAGCGTGAGGACAGGGTGGCAGTAAGGGAGGAATGAGTGCAGTGATTTAGTAAGTTGGATTGAAAGTGTCAAAGGCTGGTGTTGTGAGGGACAAGTGGAAGGAGAGAGGACAAAAAAGTGATGACCTTACCATTGCTGTCCAGAATGGGGTCGACCTCTCCAGGGGCGACGGGACCGATCACCCGGCTTGCCACAATCCTGTGGACATGCGCCTCAAGATCACTAAGGGGTTGCAGCTGAGGCCGCCCTCCACCCATCCATTGCTACTGTCTCCTGTTATGAGATAGCTTGGCCTGCAAGAAAAAGGATAGCGTCTGTGTAAATATACAGCCATGGTCTTGCCTGATGTGCCTCCCTGGGTGAATAGCCCTTACTCTATGCAGCCATGGTCTTGCCTGATGTGTCTCCCATAGGTGAATAGCCCTTACTCTATGCAGCCATGGTCTTGCCTGATGTGCCTCCCATAGGTGAATAGCCCTTACTGTATGCAAAGTGTGGAATGTGTGTGTGTGTTTCATGAGAGGGCCATAGGCGTTGGATGAGTGTTGGGCATTGGGGTTTTAAGACCCTCTGGCCATAGAGTGAAGTTGAGATGGAGAGGTATTGAAAAAAAGCCACTCACCCTGACGACCCGAGTGAGGTCATTGAACTTTTTGCGACATTGTATATGGGCCCTGGGCGCCATGCTCCTGGAGGAGATGCTCTGTGCCACCTCCCTCCACACTCTTCTGTACTCACGCGGCAAAGGCCTCCTGCCACTCTCTGGTTTTCAGTATTGATCTTCTGCGTTCCACCGCGCCAACCAGAGCCACCAAGGCCCGCTCACTGAAGCGCTGTGCTCGTTCTCTCACCCTCTCCATAGTCCTTGGCTGCAAGATTTAGGCACAGGTCTCTCCAGGCCGAGATTCAAGGCTCCAATGAGCAGGGTGTGGCTGGAGAGCAAGATCGACCCTCCCCTTTAAGAACTGTCCGGTGCCAGTTCCATCACTAATTGACAGCACCTGCGCTGCGCCTGCGCTCTGAGATAGCGCCTCGCTCCTCGGCCTTTGCGCCTTAAGAGAGGTGTGTAGCGCCTGATTTAGTGCTCCAATCAACTCCATGGGCGATGAAAGTGAAGTTTGCAGTCGGAGGCGATAATTAGCGCCAGGCGCTAAACATTGCGCACGGCCAATAATGGCGCCCCAAACAGGGTGATACTGAATTTTTCCCCCCAGGTGTTACAAGAGCCATTGCAAGAAGTGAGGGAGAAGAGACGCACAATTTATGTGCTGTCTGTGGTTGTTTAAGAAGCACCTGGTGCACAAGGCACGAGAGGAGGTGTAAAGTCCAGTGCTAGTGGGGCACTGAATGCAGTCCTCATAGTATGAAAAAAAATGAAAAGCGGAAAGAAAATTTGAAGCAACTCACCGTCAAATGAAGGCTCCTGCTTTCTCGCTGTAGCCTCTTCAGTAGCACTTACTCTATTTATATATGATGAACGCATCGCACCAATGATCTGTTACTGCTGCAGTATGGGATGTTACCATCTTAATCTGCCAGTTTAATTGACTTAATGCATAAGTTGAATGCATTAGTGTTCACATTTTGAAGTCTCCATTCAGCAATTTTGTGAGTGTCAGGTAATGGGTGGCAAACGGGTGCTACGCCGCACTCTTGGAATTGCTGGCCGCTGTTGCACAATTGCCACTGGCATAAGGCTTAATGCTGACAGCAGTTTCTAGGCTACTGCTCTGCATGAAGTGGATCATGGATTCAGAAAGACCATGCTGAAAATGCCTCAGTGTATGTGTGCATAATACCATTAGTATGTGCTTGTGTAATGTATCTAGGAGTAGCTGTCCATGCAATAGAATTTTGAAAGGTGCAGTGTCTGCATTTGGAGAAGAATTGCAGTGTGTGTATGTATGACTATCTGTCTAGTTTTGGTAACCAAAGGCACTTAAAAAAAAAAAGTAAGTTCTATAAGCCCCGGTACCTGCAGATGTTTGAATAAAATAAATACTTATACAAGTGTAATTCTGCCAGCTTAGAGACGAAGCACATATTCATATTTCCAAAGGGACAGAACCTGCTCACTTATACATTCTTATGTATTGTGGTTAAATTGTTTCAGCTAAATAGATTAAACGGTGACTATCTAAAGGGTACGCATTAAAATCCAAAGTAAATCAGCACTGAATGTAGTTAATTTGCCTTAATAAATGCTGGTTCTAAATATTGACACCGATGTCAGCCACTTCCTTTGTTAAATGTGTGTCTTAAGCTGTGCTTATTCAGTTGTGTTGCTTCTGTACAAAAATAACCTTTTCTTGCAATTGCTATCTTTAGCTGGAACCCTACTATTAACTTGTTCTGCCAGGAAATTTGATCTGTTGAACATGTGGAGATAAGCTCTGACTTCAGTTGAACTTGCTATTCTCAACTTCCATGTGCAAACAGAATGGAGAAACTAGACAGGGGTGGGTGTTTTGCAGACTTTGCCCCAAGACTACCTTTCTGAATCCTTGCCAGTAGCTCCTTCCCAAGTTGCCAAAAAGGGGGGACAATAGGAAACCTGTTGTTAAGGCTTTCTTACCAGGCCCAAAATTGTGTTACCATAGTCGCAATGTTCCCGCTTACAGGCTGGGCCAAGGTTGGGGCTCATAATCTTAATTTTAAATGTGTTAACATCATAATAGAAATTTGTGTGCTGTAAATATCATTGATGTAGAATCAGTTGCTAAGTCAAACTAATATATAACTGTATGCAATAGCAAAATACTGCGGATGCTGGAAATCTGAAATAACAACAGAAAATACCGGGAGTGCTCGGCAGGTCAGGCAGCATCTGCGGAGAGAGAAACAGAGTCAATGTTTCAGGTCTGGGACCCTTCATCAGAACCGGAAAAGGCTAGAGATGTAACAGATTTTAAGCAGGTGTAGAGGCAGGGAAAGGGGGAGGGGAGGGGAGGAAGGAACTGGAGGAGATGGGGGCATAAAGGGATGAAGCTCAGGCCTTTGCTGAGGACTGATCGTTCGGGGTCAGAGAGGGGAAGGTCAGAGGGGATAGTGAAAAGAAGATTTCCAGCACCCGCAGCATTTTGCTATTGTATTCGTGTTTGGTTCACTGCCACTTCTCTTCTAGAAATGCCCACCTTGAAGAAGTTCTGCTCTTCTCTCCGACGGGATTTCCGTTTGTCTCTTCAACCTTGTTTTCATTATAATTATTATTACAGATGTAACTAATTCTAAGTTAAAGCTGCAGCAGCTTCATTGCTCCTGCTGTCCTCATGACTGTTGCAATGTGCAGTGGTGACTCAAGGTCAGTGTAAGTCCGAGTGAAGGCTGAGATCAGGAAATCGCTCAGAAAGTGTAAAGCTGCAACCGTTAGCCTGTGCTTTTTACCCTGGTGAGTGTGGCTGTATGACAAACTTGTCATATTTCACGCTGATTCGTTCTAACTCCATTATTTGCTGCTGTAACTGTAACTGCGCCTTTGATTCCAGGAAGAAGAATCCATAGGGAACAGACATGGGTTTCAGGATACAACAATGTAAAAGTTGATTATATTTCAGACAAGCTTTTTGATAGTTATTGCAGCTTACAACCTCTACCTTTTTATCGCATGATAGACAGAACAATGCGTCTGCCCATGATGTCAAATAGTTACCCTTCATTAGCACAGCGTGCAACAGTCTATCAACAGTCTATCTTATTCTACACATGTTTAGCTGTAAGTATCCTGGTTCTACTTCACTTATTGCATTTAGACAGGTAAGAAACAGCATGAACATGAAGTGAGACTGACATTACAATATCCCATCATGGTAAAATTGAATCAGCTGCATCATCCCTGGTTACGTTGGGTAAACCTATCCTAGTTAATATACCTATTCCAAACAGTTTTGAAACAGTGCTGTCTGAAAGAAAGAAATCATCACTGACTCGTAGGTTTTGGTTTTTTTGCTCAAACGAAATAGAAGATCACTCATATGGACACATGGGCCTGCTGGCGCAAACGATCCCTGCTCCGGAACTGGTAGGCCCAAGGCACACCTCATATTGGGCCTTAGGTCTCATTTAAATGAGACCGGCAAAATGCGGATGCATGACGGGCACCCCCAGGCAGCTCGCTGGAGAATCGGGCAAGCACAGGATTTCGGGCACCTGTCTGGCAGCCTATTGACATCCACCTGACTCAGACGAGTGTGCTACTACTGGGACAAGGCTGAAATCCCACACAAAGACCCATGTGTGACCTGAGCCCCTGGCAAGTAAAGACCATGGGGGGAAACATTCGGTATCGACCATTGTGGGGCACTAACATCACCTGGGTGCTAACTTTAGCGCCCGGTGCGAATTAGCGCTGGCGACCGTGAAATTCCGTTTTAGCTCCCCACGAGGGAGGTGGCGCGCTAATTCAAGCGCGCCATTTCCTTCTTAGAACGCTAACCCCGCATATCAGGGCGGTGCGTTCTGCAGTGCTACGCACTGGGCTGCGTAGCACTGCCACATGGAAGGGCTCTTCCCCTCATTACAGGGGAGGGCTCAAGCCCACAACTCTGCGGGACCCTACCTGAACCACTGGGGAGCGGGGAGCTGTGCCAGCAGCCTGGCACACAAGAGGAGTGCCGGGCTGCCAGATCATGGCATGGACCCTGCGTTCAAAGAGGCAACTGGCCGCGAACTTAAGTCGGACGATTTTTGTTTCCCCGCCCGCCACCTCCCCTTTACTTAGCACCCAGCGAGCCTCCTGCCACGCCAGTCCCGCCCCCGGAATCGGTCACTGTCATCGCTTGGTGCAGATTCAGGGGGCGCGAGCCAATTTTGCAGGTGGGGCGAAAACGGGGCACTGCGCACGGTGATAACGTCATCACCTGTATAGCGGAGTAGGGTGCTACTCGTTACCGCCGCCGCTAAAGTCCCGCTGAATTTAGCGGGAGTCATTTAGCGGCGCTGTGCCTGGGCGAAAACTTGTTTGTGCCCGTTAGCGCCCCCCCCCGAGGCGCTAATGGGAGACTCTAAGGTACCCAATCTCTAGCCCCATGATCTTACCAAACAGTAACCGTGTTCAAATGTGAAAAATTGTGCAGTTGTATAGGATGCTTCCATAGAAATGTAAATTTGCCCTTGTATTGGCCATTATTGAGAAATTTTGAGGTAGATTTTTCAGGAATATTAACTCTGTGCTAGAATGGAGTGTGCTACAATACTGGTCAGGCTGGGTAGAGATTTGACTTCACATGTGCAGCGGAGAGCTAAGCTCATGATTGATATGCTTCAGGTAGAAGATGTTCAGAAAGCATGGATACTTCTCAATGGTCAGTGTGACTTGTGTGTATAGTGTATTGCATAGCAGACTGAGTGAATAGTAGAGCACGGACAAAAGAAGATATGGAGTGATCGAGGTCTTGGTATGTTCATCAGCTTCATATACGCACCTGATGACCAATATGCTGCCAGTTGACACTGTAATCATGTGCCCAAGATAGAGGCAGCCGCTGTTATTAGATATCCATGATGGTGGGAATAATTTCAGAGCTTGGCAGTAATTATATCCCTTGGATCACAGAAAAACCTTCAGGCCTTGGCAGTGCTTGATGTAATTTTATACCTTGGGTAGACTAGTTACCCGACTGCCATTGTTTCCTGGATGGAAGATGCAAGCACACAAATACTAGTGTTAGTCAACTGGTAACTTGCATGTTTCGGGATTGCCAGACATAGCTCGGAATAGAAAAGGTAGATTGATGGAGTGGAGTACAGTACTGAGCAGACTAAGTGATTAAATGCCCATCAGAATGCCAAATTTAAGCTTATATTATTCTGCATGGATATCAGTAGCACATTTGTAGTCTGGAGAAATGTTTAGAATTGGAAGATAGTTCAAGCTCTATCACAGTAGTTGGAGAAGTATCCATTTGAAGTGTAAATGGTTGGAATACAGGAGGCCAATTTGGGAGCACCACCATGGACAACATTGAGCATTTGGTCCAAATGAACTGATAATACATTCTAATTCAATTGATCCGCAGTGAAACTGGTTTTAAAGCAGTCAGATGTCAAGTGTAGTCCAGATATTTACTATTGCTCTAAAAGCAGTTTGAGTATAAAAATGGCTACAAAACCAAAAACAGAGAGTAGGGCCGGAATTTTCCTTACCTTGGTGGGTCCGGTGCGGCCGGTGTCTGTGGTGGGTCCTGTCCCCACTCCTGGCTCCATCCCGCTGCTGAAAATGAACTTACCTTAATGAGGCCTATTAAGCCCGCACAGCGCGTTACCTGGCCCAATGAGATGGAGTGGGCCTGGTGACGTCACTGATGATGCGTTTTAAGCAGGGATCCTTAAAGGGACCATGGCCACATTACATTTTAAGTTTAATCTAAAATAGTGGGTGTTGAATCTTTACTGTACAATATTATAATAAAAGTTATATATGAGTGACAAAGAAATATTTAAATAAAATTATCATTAAGTAATATGATGCCATTGTGGCGGTACCACTGGTTGTCCCTTACATTGAGACACATAATTCCCTTTAACTTACCTTTTGGGGCCGTTGCCCTTTTAACTTACCTGTTGGGGCCATTGCCCCTTTAAGGCGCGCCCTAGCGCGCTGACGTCACGTCACGTACGACGTGATGTGCGTGCGCCGGCACAGCCCGGCCTAGCATCTTCGGCCTCAACGGCCAGCCGACAGGAGCAACGCAATCTTCCGCTCCCGCGGCAAGCACCGGCACAGCCCGGCCTCCCGACTTCGGCCTCAACGGCCAGCGACGCAACGACGCGCATCACGTGACGCCCTAAGCGCGGGAAACGCGAGCAACGTGATGACGTCACAACACAAACGCGATGATGTCATCACGCTCCCCACAGGACTGCGAACTCAGTCCTCGTGGAGTCCCCGCTGGGACAAGACCTACACCACGGTGCTCCTACAGTCAGCCATCTTACCTGCCATCTTACCTGCTGTAATTAGCCTGTTCCTGTAAATAAACAACTTATTTATAGTTCGTCGAAGTCAAACTCTCTTATTTAGTGGCGATCTACACAAACCGCTACACCATCTACAAATCCGATCCAGAACATAATTTAAAAAGTATATTGATAGTGAAGCTATTGGTGCTTTAGTCACAAATCGATAGACTTTTGTATCAGTAACTGGTACAAATAAAAGATGTGTGTGTATAGGTAATACATGAAATTAAGCAGATTTTAAATGTAATTATAAAGGAGTGGATTTAAAATCTTATGCAAGTTCAGCGGAAGAGCTGCGGAATCCTGACAAACAGTCTAAGTGGTTCTTATGTGTTTCTGGGGTTTCTGCAGCTCTTCCGTTGAAGTTAACAATGGACAAGTGAGAGAATCTCCGCAGAAATTCACCCTAAAGGCTCAGACTGAAAATTTAAATTATTAATAGTCAGGGACTGAAAGCAAATTGAACCAGTGGAATGAGTGATGAGAATGACATTTTTTTTTATTATTCGTTCATGGGATGTGGGCGTTGCTGACAAGGCCAGCATTTATTGCCCATTCCTAGTTGCCCTTGAGAAGGTGGTGGTGAGCCGCTTTCTTGAACTGCTGCAGTCCCTGTGGTGAAGATACTCCCACAGTGCTGTTAGGGAGGGAGTTCCAGGATTTTGACCCAGTGACGATGAAGGAACAGCGATATACTTCCAAGTCAGGATGGTGTGTAACTTGGAGGTGAACTTGGAGGTGGTGGTGTTCCCATGAGCCTGCTGCCCTTGTCCTTCTAGGTAGTAGAGGTCGTGGGTTCGGGAGGTGCTGCCAAAGAAGCTTTGGCGAGTTGCTGCAGTTCATCTTGTAGATGGTACACACTGCAGCCATGGTACGCCGGTGGTGGAGGGAGTGAATGTTTAAGGTGGTGGATGGGGTGCCAATCAAACGGGCTGCTTTGTCTTGGATGGTGTCAAGTTTCTTTTTTTAAATTTGTATATGGGATGTGGGTGTCGCTGGCAAGGCCAGCATTTATTGGCTATCCCTAATTGCCCTTGAGAAGGTGGTGGTGAGCCACCTTCTTGAACCGCTGCAGTCCGTGTGATGAAGGTACTCCCACAGTGCTGTTAGGTAGGGAGTTCCAGGATTTTGACCCAGCAACGATGAAGGATCGGCGATATACTTCCAAGTCAGGATGGTGTGTAACTTGGAGGGGAACTTGGAGGTGGTGGTGTTCCCATGTGCCTGCTACCCTTGTCCTTCTAGGTGGAAGAGTTCGTGGGTTTGGGAGGTGCTGCTGAAGAAGCCTTGGCGAGTTGCTGCAGTGCATCTTGTAGATGGTACACACTGCAGCCACAGTACGCTGGTGGTGGAGGGAGTGAATGTTTAAGGTGGTGGATGGGGTGCCAATCAAGCGGGCTGCTTTGTCCTGGATGGAGTCAAGCTTCTTGAGTGTTGTTGGAGCTGCACTCATCCAGGCAAGTGGAGAGTATTCCATCACACTCCTGACTTGTGCCTTGTAGATGGTGGAAAGGCTTTTGGGAGTCAGGAGGTGAGACACTCGCTGCAGAATACTCAGCCTCTGACCTGCTCTTGTAGCCACAGTATTTTTGTGGCTGGTCCAGTTAAGTTTCTGGTCAATGGTGACCCCCAGGATATTGATGGTGGGGGATTCGGCAATGGTAATGCCTTTGAATGTCAAGGGGCGGTGGTTAGACTCTCGCTTCTTGGAGATAGTCATTGCCTGGCATTTGTGTGGCGCGAATGATACCTGCCACTTATCAGTCCAAGCCTGAATGTCGTCCAGGTCTTGTTGCATGCGGGCGCAGACTGCCTCATTATCTGAAGAGTTGCAAATGGCACTGAACACTGTGCAGTCATCAGCGAATATCCCCACTTCTGACCTTAGGTTGGAGGGAAGGTCATTGATGAAGCAGCTGAAGATGGTTGGGCCTAGGACACTGCCCTGGGGAACTCCTGCAGCGATGGGGCTGTGATGATTGACCTCCATAAATTGTTACGGTTGATGGCTTGATTTAATGTGTAACTGGACAATCACAGTATACTGTGAGAAAAACCTGACCTGAAACAACACAAGAATTTATTTAAATGGTATGTGTAATTTTTTATAGTGCAGATCAATTCACTGCAATTACCATTCTGTTGGAAGGCAACAGCCGGGAAAGACCCGTGAAAAATAACATTTACCAGTAGCTTTTCAAGTAGAACAGAATCTCCATCAATCTGTTAGCTGATGTAATCAACATGTTTTTATTTTGGTCTGTTTTCCATGCTGTTAAGTAAGCAGCTGGAGCAATGGCCACGGAACTCATGCCTCAGGTTGACAGATGTGGTTCCTGAGCTGTGCGAATCCTGTGGCCAGGCAGGGAAATTTGAAAAGTGGGGGAAAAAGGCTCTTAAGTGCCTGTAAAGTATCTCATAATGATTTTAATTGGGTCCCCCGCCGCTGCAGGTCGGGTCAGCTCCACGCTGACAGATGCGCCTGTGGGAAAGGTGCGTGGGAGTGAGTTGACAGCTGGTTCCCGATCAGCTGTCAAAAATAACAATGTTCCCAACCCAACCCGCCACCGATCGCGCCCATTGCCACCATGGAAAATTCAGCCCTAGGAGTTACGGGCAGTTTCTCGGATGGGCAGAAATTGGGAAGTGGTGTCCTGTAGGGATCTGTGTTGGGACCACTGTTGTTTACCATAAAAATTAAAATCATTTGGACTCAGAAATTGGAGCTATGGTGTCAAAATTTGAAGTTGGTAACAAATTGGGGGGTATAGCTAATAATGTGTAGGACTGCACCAAAATACAGGAAGGTATAAACAAGCTTGCAGAGTGGGCAGATAAGCGGCAAATGAAATTCAATATAACAAAGTGTGAAAAGTGGTTCATTTTGGTAGGAGGAATAAGGAGTCCACTGTCCCTTGGAAGGTAAGAAACTAAATGGGGTAGAGGAGCAAAGATATCTGGGAACAGAGATACATAAATCAGTAAAAGTTGCAACATAAGCTGAAAAGTCCTCAGAGAGCGCAAACAAAAGGGGTGAAATTCGGTTATGCCCCGTTTGGGGGTGGTAAGCGAATTATCACCGGAGATTTAGCACCCGGCGCGGAAGTACCACCACGGCCGCTAAATTCGGCTTACCGCCCCGGTGAGGAAGCAGAGCACTATCTCGGGCGCTCCACTTGCTCTCGGGGCGGTATCGGCGGCACAAAGCGTGGTAGCGACGGAGCGCTAAACAGCCGCTCCGTGTATCGCTGATGCGTTTCATTAAAGGGGAGGGACGCTGCAAGCTCTGCAGGGCCTTCGATGGCCCAAACTAGCCCACCAGGGCAGTGTGGTGCCATGGCTGCAGCCCAGTACCGAGTTGTGGTGCCGGGCCGCATGATGGCGGTCACGGACCACGCCAAGGGCCGCCACAAAGGGCCAACCTGGAGGTCGGCCAAAAAGAATAAAATGGCGGCGTGAGTCATGGCCGCATCGCCCTTTAATTAACGCCTGCGGCAGCCTTGTGGACACAGCAGAATTTCTGCTGCGGGGTGCTAAGGGGTCGCAGCGCACGGCAATGACATCATCACTGGCTGCTTTCCTGGCACCCCGCTCCCTGGTGGTTCAGCAAGGCCCGGGTGCACGCAGCGTGCGGATGCAGGCCTGCAATACAGCGGCGCTATGTGCCAACGCGCATGGCGCTGTTGCACCTAGCGCTGCGATATTCACTGGTAGCGCTCCAGGAAGGAGGGGGAGTGCTTCCAGCAGTGCCCCGCCTCCTGCTTGGGGTGATACCACCGAATTTACGAGGCAGGGGCGCTAACTTTATTGGGGTGCTAAAAGTAGTGCCCTGGCGAAGTTAGCGCCCCAAAGGGGGCACCACTGAATTTCTCCCCCAATGGAAATAAAAATTGGGAAATAAAACAGGCTTCTGATTCGCCATTAACTATTGTACATTATCGCACAAAGTCAAAATGGCCCCCATTGTATTTTCTACCTGTGCTTTGGACACCACACTTTTTGTGACCTCAAATAGGTATTGTGCTTTCTGTAGCTGACATCTCATTCTCTAATCCCTTGCTCATGTAGCCCTACTGGCTCTGATATTGAACTACTTGTAGCTCTGATCCCCTGTCTTCAGTGGCAATAACACCAGGCACTCTGATTCCATCGTGCGTGTAATATAACGCACACCGACAAAAATAGTGTTATTGTGAGTCTTCGGCTCCAAAGGCTGAAACTCATTGCAGGCTTAATGTTGACATACTGTACTTTAAAGGTAGTGCTATGAAACTGCATACAATACTGGAAAATCAAACCTTGTACAGCTGTATGAGTATGCTGAAATTCACATAGGCCGCGATTTCGCCATCGGAGACGGGATCGCGGCAGGAGAGGTAGTTGGTGAGTCCCGGTCCCGCTCCCGGCTCCAGCCGCTCTGTGAAAAGGATTTTACGTTAATTGGACTTGTTAAGCCCGCCCTGCGCGTTGCCCGGCCAATTAAAAGGAAGCAAGTCTGATGACGTCATTTGATGACGCGTCATCAGCCGGCTTCCTTAAAGTGACCACGGCCACATTCATTTTGACAGTTGTGCTGTCAGCGTTCTACAGCATTGAGGTGCTGCAAACACTGGCAAGCACCGCACAAAGGTGCACGGCTGCACCCAGGCTCTCGCAAGGGCGGATGAGACTTATCCACATTGCACAGGAGGGAAAAAAGCAGGGATGTCGTCAGGAGTACCTGGCTGCAGTGGCGCAAACCTTTCAATGATCTCAGTAGATCACGAAATGTTACTACAAAGCCACACTCAACCTCATCTTGCTGTGCCACTCATCACATCCCCATAACTCTGCCTTCCCTATCCTGCACATCCTTACTCACACCAACTTAACTTGCACCTCCACCCATCTCTCTCTATCTACATTATCACTTCCCCATCTCACTCGCCACCCCTCACACTCACCCTCATCCTAGTGCAATCATACCAACTAACAACGCACAAGGGTAGGCATTTGGGTGTTCTATGCAATATTCATGTAAATTTTCTGTTAATGTGTTGTCAAACATTGAAATCTTTATTTTCAACACTGCCTTCTTGGACAGATCTGTGCTCACCTTTGGAAGTGTCTTAGTGAGTTCCAGTGAATGTTGAGACATAACTTCACCCCCCCCCACCAATTGTGATGAATGTGAAAGGAATGGCTTGGACATTGTAGGGATGCTTTTTGGTGCTGGTGTGGGGTGGTGTCAACCTGGCACATCATGTGGCAGCCAGGGTGTACAGGGTCAAGTGAAGTAAATCTGGCCATGGTGATGCCATCGCTGGCCTCCCAGGCAGCAATGTTGTCGGGTGCTGATGCCCTGTGTCCTGTGCAGCATCAGGTGATTGCGGAGAAGGTTGGTATTGTTGTTGGTGATGTTGGTGTGCCTGGTGATGTTGGTGTTGGGGCTGATCGTGGAGGGATTTAGAGGACCAAGGTGAGATTTTTTCAAGGGTACCGATGTTGCTGGAATAGATGGCAGCTGAAGTTGAGATGACAGAAGCGATCTGTCAGTGGTGAGAGAGCTTGCTCCAAGGAGGTGACTGTGGATAGAGAGTTTACTCCAAACACTTACAAATTGCATACAGCTCAAAAGTGTCTTCCAAGTCCTGAAGGCTCAAGCTTCTGACATTGGAAAGTGACCAGCTGTAAAATGGTAGCTTTTATACCACTTTTGCAGCTGTCACCTATTCACAGCAAAGGGGAGACATAGAGAACCCTGACCTACTTACCTGATGAGATCTCCGAACGACGTGGACCTTGCAAAAAAAGTGGTAAAATATAAATTGGCTGGCAAAATAGTAGTTAACAAGCGTTTAACAAGCATTTAACTATCTTAAATGCCTCCCCTGCCGCTTGGTGTCGGGTCTGTTCTGAAATCGCAGACCTGACACTTTGGAAACTTTCATGGAGGCGGGTTCAGAGCAGGCTCCCAAACCGCCGTCAATCACTTTGATTTTGTAAGTAGACCCGCCTCCAAAATTGCACTCTGAGCGCAGGCAAAATTCAGCCCACCTCACTTGCCCTAGAGACCATTACCTTGATGGTAAAAATTGCGTAAGGAAGGGCTATTATATAATATGAACAGCTACCATAATATGTATTAGGTGAAGCAAATTTTAGATTGAGTATGTGGCTGTCTGAAAAATTACCCACCCCAGAGCATATGTTACTGCCCCTTATAGTGCATGTTCTGCACTAGGATTCAAATTTTTTAAGGTAAGTCCCTTTATGGATACATGGATCATTTGTCTCTGCACATTGCATGTAGCCACACTGTATAGAATCATAGAATCATAGAAATTTATGGCACAGAAGAAGGCCATTCAGCCCATCGTGTCTGCGCTGGTTGTAAAAGAGCTATCCAGCCTAATCCCACTTTCCAGCTCTTGGTCCGTAGCCTTGTAGGTTACGGCACTTCAAGTACTTTTTAAATGTGATGAGGGTTTCTGCCTCTACCACCCTTTCAGGCAGTACGTTCCAGACCCCCACCACCCACTGGGTGAAAACATTTCTCCTAAACTCCCCTCTAATCCTTCTACCAGTTACTTTAACTCTATGTCCCCTGGTTATTGATCTCTCTGGTAAGGGAAATAGATGCTTCCTATCCAGTCTCTCGCAGCCTCTCATATTGTTCTACACCTCAATTAAGTTTCCCCTCAGCCTCCTCTGTTCCAAAGAAAACAACCCCAGCCTATCCAATCTTTCCTCATAGCTAAAATTCCCCAGTCCTGGCAACATCCTTGTAAATCTCCTCTGTACCCTCTTTAGTGCAACCACATCTTTCCTGTAATGTGATGACCAGCACTGTACGCAGAACTCTAGCTGTGACCTAATTTAGTGTTTTATACAGTTCTAGCATAACCTCTCTGCTCTTATATTCTATGCCTCAGCTAACAAAGGAAAGTATCCCGTATGCCTTCTTAACCATCTTATCTACCTGTCCTGCTACCTTCAAGGATCTGTGGACATGCACTCCAAGGTCCCTCTGTTCCTCTACATTTCTCAGTATCCACTGTAATAGACGTGTGCTTAGCTGTGGCAAATGGGTGGAGGAAGTAGAATGTGTCTGGTCATTTATGTGCATTACAATTTTTGTTGTCTCACAAACAGAATGAAATTCAGCCTTAAAAGCGACGTGTCTGCATTTTCTTTAATAGACACCGTTTTATAAAGACTAAAATCAACGATGATGAATGCATCATGCTTATATAGAGCCATCCTTTGTTCCTTGAATATCTCTGAATGTCTCTTAATCTCTCCTGCTTTCTATCCTATCTCTGACCTTCCCTTTTGTTCTTTCATCCCCTCCCCCTTTCCCCAGCCCCCACTTGCTTTAAAATCTATCCCTCTTCCTGCTTTTTTTCCAGTTCTGACGAAGGGTCTTCGACCTGAAACGTTAGCTCCGTTTCTATTTCCACGGATGTTGCCTGGCCTGCTGAGTTTTTCCAGCATTTTCTTTTGTTATTTCGGATTTCCAGCATCCACAGTATTTTGCTATCGAATTTATATGCTTATATATGGATTTAAATGCTTTTTTTTGGTATGAAATATTTCTGTATAAATAGAATTTGTTTTATTATTTGAATATATCTGGCATTAAAAACTCATATATAGGAGCTTTGCACCATTCGTAAAATACTACTTGTATGCCTGCTTATACAGGTTTAAAATGTTCTTCTGTCACCAATACAGCTTAGCCCTTAGCCATCAGTTCTTCTGCTGTGGTGGATTTATCGCTGACACAATTTATTGCATGCGTATATAAGAGTTAACACTGAGCCATAAATTCGCCATGACATGCCAGAGCTGAGTTAATTCTTTTTTATATCCAGTGTGTATTGTAATGTCTACTTGTATCACCTTGAGCTGACTGAAATCCAATTGCAACCTCTGTCCTATGGTGCGTGTCACGTGCAGTATATGAGGGATTGCAACAAGGCTATTGGGAAAGCATTTCCGTGGAAAATTATGTTGGATCATTGCATGGATCATGAAAGCTGAATTAAGAAATAACTAAAATTAGGTTTATGTTAATTATCTCCATAGACACAAAGTAGTGTTTACATGTAACTGGTGTAATGCCTTTTCAGCAAGCTATCTCTGCGTGATAATTATTTATAAACTAATTACAATCATTCATTTTCAAACATTTGAGTGATGTACTAGTATGGAGTTAAAACATTTAGTTATAAGTACAATACACAATAAGGCTTGTCCTAGCACCAACTTGCAAATCGTGATCTGTTGCCTGTAAATATCATGAAACTTCAGAGGTGACAGGTTTTTCATTATTAGAAATGAACCAATCAGCTCTTCCTAGCTGCTGGTCTTTACAATCTGATCTCCTTGTTGACCATTTTCATTTAAATAGTAGCTGTGCCAAACAGTCACTAACTGCATATACTGCCTGCAAAACGTGTCTAGTGATGATACCAAATACTGTAGTAACTTGCCCATCATTGGTAGCAGGCACAATGTGTGAGAGTCCCAAAGGAGATGATTGGAGAGAAATTCAAGTGTGTGATATGTATTGGCTCCACATCACTTTAAGGGATAAAAATTGGGTAGCACCCCCCTTTGGAGTGCTACCTTCGCCTGGGCGCTAATTTTAGTGCCCCGAAAAAGTTATCGCCCCCGCTGCTGATTTTCCTAGGTAGCGCCCCGAGAGGAAGGAGGGGCGCTACTGGAAGCACCCCGCATCCCTCTTGGGGTGCTGCGAGCCAATATCGCGGCACTACGGCGCTGCGGCACATCGTGCCGCGGTACTGCAGGCCTTCCTCCCCTTATTAAAGGGAAGGGCCTGGTGCAGCGCGACCTGGCGCCCAGCTGGGCCACCAGGGATCAGAAGTGCCTGGCTCACGGAGAACAGCCGACACACTGCGGGGGGGGCTTCACGGGGGCCGGGAACGGCAGAGGGGGTAGGTGCTGGCAGGCGGCCAGCAACAAAAATGGCCGCCCGTCACCTCCCCTTTAACTGGCGCCACCCTGGCCGCAGATAGGCCCCCCTGACCCCGGCAGACATAGCGTCCGGCGGTAAGTCGGGGGGAGCCACCCAATATTACAGCTGGGGCGCGAACGGGGCACTGTGCACGGCGATGACATCATCGCCAGCGGCCCTAACGTTTAGCGCTGCCGCTAACCTCCCGCTGAATTTCGTGGGAGGCGTTAGCGGCACCGTGCCCAGGCACTAGTTGATTTGTGCCCCATTAGCGCGGAGGCGCAAATGAACCAAATTTAGCCCCCTAAGTCTTTATAAATGTAGAAAATAGCATGCGCATGGAGTACTAAAGGAATTACAATATAACCCGTCCTAATAAACAGCAGCAGAATCAGCAAGTTAGATTTAGAGTTTAAAATAATAACTGGAGCTTTCACTTTATTATAATATCCAAGTGCAATTAGCACCAGTACAACCTACATTTATACTGCGCTGTATTTGCTTTGCTTTGGTGTAAACTATTCCGACTTCTTTTTTCTTAGCCACATCATGCCAGCCTATTGCTCACTACTTCTAATCTAGAAAAAAATTAGAACAATAGTTGCAAAGGCAAATTGGCTTTTGCGTTTCCTACATTATAGCAGTGACTACACTTCAAAAGTATCTCATTGGCTGAAACATGCTTTGGGATGGCCTGAGGGTGTGGAAGGTGCTATATAAATGCACTTTTTTTTTCTTTATTTCCAACTCTGCTAGTTCATACTAGCACTCTTCTTGTTCCCTCAGTTCAAGTTGGCACTCTATTTCTCAGCCCCCGAGTAAAATTCATGTAAGCAACTCTTCTCCTCCTCCTCCCCCTTGATTCGACTTGGCGCTGTACTCCCCTTCCACCCCAGTTGAAGCAAGGACTCTTCTTCACACCCCTGCACCCCCACCCCATTCAAGCTGGCACCCCTCAGTTGATGCTGGGTCCCTCCTGCCTCCCTCATGCTCAAACAATGCTCCTGGCTTCTGACCTGTCTTGCTGCTCTCCCAAAGCACTATTCCTGGCTTCTATCCTCCTCCCCTTCACTTTCTTACATTCACTTTCCCCGCTCCACTTCAACTCTGCTCTAACCCAAGCCCAATTCTGGCTGCTGCATACTGTGTGGGAATTCCTGTTCTCGTGAGAAAGGGATTTCCACCCATGGTGTGCACGGCCAGTATCACTTCCAGTAGTAGCAGGACTTGGGCAGGGGCGGTGCTGAGGGAGGGGGCCTGCTCTTTGCCTATGAACACAGACACGAGCCTTGGAAACACTTACAATCTATGGCATGTGTGAGTTTGCAGGTTAAGGAAAAAGTGCTATGTTGCCTCAGAATGGACACTTGTCTGCTCAAGCTGATCATAGTAGGCTGGATAGAATCATAGAATAGTACAGCACAGAAGGAGGCCATTCGGCCCATCACATTTGTGCTGGCTCTTTCGAGGAGCAATCCAGTTAGTCCCACTCCCCTACTCTTTCCCCATATCCTTGCAATGTTTTCTCCTTCAAGTATTTATCCAATTCTCTTTTGAAAGCTGCTATTGAATCTGTATCCACCACCCTATCAGGCAGTGCATTCGAACTCCGAACCACTCGTGTAAGAAGTTTGTCCTCATGTCGCCTCTGGGTCTTTTGCCAATCACCTTCTGGTTATTGATGCTTCAGCCATTGGAAACAGTTTCTCTTTATTTACTCTATCTAAACCCTTCATGATTTTAAACACCTCTATCAACTCTCTTCTTAGCCTTCTCTGCTCTAAGAAGAACAACTCCAGCTTCTCCAGTCTATCCACGTAACTGTAATCCCTCATCCCTGGAACCATTCTAGTAAATGGAATACTCTCCACTCGCCTGGGTGAGTGCAGCTCCAACAACACTCGAAAAGCTCGACACCATCCAGGACAAAGCAGCCCGCTTGATTGGCACCCCATCCACCACCTTAAACATTCACTACCTCCACCACCGGCGTACCGTGGCTGCAGTGTGTACCATCTACAAGATGCATTGCAGCAACTCGCCAAGGCTTCTTCGGCGGCACCTCCCAAACCCGCGACCTCTTCTACTTAGAAGGACAAGGGCAGCAGGCGCATGGGAACACCACCACCTCCAAGTTCCCCTCCAAGTCACACACCATCCTGATCTTGGAAATATATCACCGATCCTTCATCGTCACTGGGTCCAAATCCTGGAACTCCCTACCTAACAGCACTGTGGGAGAACCTTCACCACACGCACTGCAGCGGTTCAAGAAGGCGGCTCACCACCACCTTCTCAAGGGCAATTAGGGATGGGCAATAAATGCTGGTCTTGCCAGTAACACCCATATCCCATAAACGAATTTAAAAAAAAATCTGTTCTGTACCCTCTCCAAAGCCTTCACGTCCTTCCTAAAGTGTGGTGCCCAGAATTGGACACAATACTCCAGCTGGGGCTGAACTAGTGTTTTATATCGGTTTAGCATAACTTCCTGGCTTTTGTACTCTCTGCCTCTATTTATAAAGCCCAGGATCCCATACGCTTTATTAACTGCTTTGTTAACCTGTCCTGTCACCTTCACAGATTTGTGCATAAGCACCATGAAAATTGAGTAATTCAATTAAACTGACCTCCTGTACCGTGTCTGAAGGTATCCTGAACAGACTAGTTGTAGTTCCTGTCAGATGATTCCTTCTGAACCTCAAGGATCCCTTATATTTAAGTTTCTGGGTAGCTCGCAGGTGGGAAAGTGGGAAATGGCAGTGAGCTTCCCGCCAGGCCAACCCAACGTGGGAGTGATCGGGGCAAGAAGAGGCCCGAAATGGGAAGTTGAAAATTTGTTAGTTATTACCTTGGGTGGCCAGAAGGAGCTCCTCCAGACCCCACAAGGAAATATTTGGCCTCTCCTGTAGAAATCTTGCCCCCGCCCCCAACTTCCGATCATGGGACACCTCTGGGATGGCCAGGCAGCCAATCCCGCGCATGGCAGGTAGCATAGAAACATAGAAGATAGGAGCAGGAATAGGCCATTTGGCCCCTTGAGCTTGTTCCGCCATTTAATGATATCATGGCTGATCATCCAAATTCAGTACCCTGTCCCTGCTTTCTCCCCATATCCCTTGATCCCTTTAGCCTTAAGAAATATATCCAACTCCTTCTTGAATATATTTAATAAGTTGGCCTCAACTGCCTTCTGTGGTCGAGAATTCCACAGGTTCACCACTCTCTGGGTGAAGAAACTCCCCCGCCATCGGGAACATCCTTCCTGCATCTAGTCTGTCTAGTCCTGTTAGAATTTTATAAGTTTCAATGAGATCCCCTCTCATTCTTCTAAACTCTAGCGAATATAAGCCTAATCGACTCAATCTCTCTTCATACGTCATTCCTGCCATCCCAGTTCACAGATTTGGGTCACATAGATTTGCGCCCTGTCCCACCAAATTCCTGTCCAGAATCGGTGGGAAGTCGGCCAATGGCATTCACATGAGGCCTGGGAGTTAATATACCTCCAGTCTCTTTTTTTGCTGCAGTGGGTGAGTTTTGAACTGACATCAAAACTTAACCGCTGAAAATTGACCCCCAGTTAAAATCAGGGCAGGAGTTGCTATGCAATCCAGTACATTGGTCGCACATTCAGATTTATATAACATGCGATTTGGGGATTATGGTTAATGCACTGATACAAGCAATGTTTTGCTTCTTGCATACCCAGTATAAGAGATATGTGCCAAGTTCTCGCTAGTGTGATTTATACACTCGTTTAGATGGTAATCCAGTCAAATTTTGGAATAAATATTTCACTATTGGATCAGTTTTGTCTGGTGTTACAAAGCACAGATTTACATCAGGCCACTTGATGCAAATTTCCTATCGATTTTGGATGACAATTCAAGCTTACCATAGGCAGAGGGAAAGTACATTTAATACCTCACAATGAATGGACTGACTTGCAGCCCTCCTCAGTAAATAATTTAAAATAAATCATATTCAGTTTGGGATATCCTTTCCAGAACTGAATAATTCTCCATACAGAAAGTGTAAACATAGAAAGAAACATAGAAAAATAGGAGCAGGAGTAGGTCATTCGGCCCTTCGAGCCTGCTCCACCATTCAATATGATCATGGCTGATCCTCTATCTCAATACTATATTCCCACTCTCTCCCCATAACCCTTGATGCCTTTTGTGCCCAGAAATCTATCTCCTTCTTAAATATATTCAGTGACTTGGCCTCCACAGCCTTCTGTGGTAGAGAATTCCACAGGTTCACCACCCTCTGAGTGAAGAAATGTCTCCTCATCTCAGTCCTAAATGTCCCACCCCATATCCTGAGACTGTGACCCCTCGTTCTAGACCTCCCAGCCAGGGGAAACATCCTCCCTGCATCCAGTCTGTCTAGCCCTGTCAGAATTTTATACGTTTCAATGAGATCCCCTCTCATTCTTCTAAACTCTAGTGAATACAGGCCTAGTTGACCCAATCTCTCCTCATACTGCCAACCCAGGAATCAGTCTGGTGAACCTTTGCTGCACTCCCTCCATGGCAAGTATATCCTTTCTTAGGTAAGGAGACCAAAACTGCACACAGTACTCCAGGTGTGGTCTCACCAAGGCCCTGTACAACTGTAGTAAGACATCCTTGCTCCTGTACTCAAATCCTCTTGCAATGAAGGCCAACATACCATTTGCCTTCCTAACTGCTTGCTGCACCTGCATGTTTGCTTTCAATGACTGGTGTACAAGGACACCCAGGTCCCTTTGTACATCAACATTTCCCAATATATTAACATTTAAGTAATACTCTACTTTTCTGTTTTTCCTACCGAAGTGGATAACTTCACATTTATCCACGTTATACTGCATCTGCCATGTATTCGCCCACTCACTTAACTTGTCTAAATCGCCTTGAAGCCTCTTTGCAGCCTCCTCACAACTCACAATCCCACCTAGTTTTGTGTCATCAGCAAACTTGGAAATACAGGAAACTTTGTGCTATCCAGAGGCTAAATGTCCGGCAAGCTCGAGCCACCGGCAAAAATCAGGAGCCGTTTTTTTAGGGTTTTTTTCTTTTTGTGGCTTTTTTTTCCAACAGTCAGGCTCTGCAAAGTCTCTCTGAAGCTGTTGCTAAGCGACAAAGACGCTTACAAGGTACGGCCGACTGTTTAGAAGCTGTTGCTAAGCAACAGTGTTTGTTGCCAGATACGGAGATGAACTTCAACATTAACGCTGGTTTGTCCGGCAGTTTTGAGGGAACGGCAACAGCTCGGTCCCGTCGGTGCCGGATAGCACAAAGTTTCCTGTATTACATTTGGTTCCCTCATCCAAATCATTGATATATATTGTGAATAGCTGGGGCCCAAGCACTGATCCCTGCGGTACCCCACTAGTCACCGCCTGCCACCCTGAAAAACACCCATTAATTCCTACTCTCTGTTTCCTGTCTGTTAACCAATTTTCAATCCATGCCAGTATATTACCCCCAATCCCATGTGCTTTAATTTTGCACACTAACCTCTTATGTGGGACTTCATCAAAGGCCTTCTGAAAATCTAAATACACCACATCCACAGGGTATTAGATTGATGAAAAACAAAAATAATTACTTATTGGAATCAAATTTACCAAGTGAAACACTGCACTAATTCCAACTCCAGCCCTGGACACTTCATTGCTCTGGGAAAACTGAGGTCATTATGTCACTCTTGAGTAATGCCGCTCCTACAGAGCGTAATGCCTATATACTGTATAGCTAATATGCTGAGATGCAACATTAAATTTTACATTCAGAAGTTGGAACATTAGGGCTAATGTTCCAACTCCATTCTTCTGGTGGGAAGCCTCAGCTGCCTGGAGCTCATAAATGGAAATGGGGTACATGTTTATCAACACCAATTTCTACTGAAATATTTTTCCATTTAAAATTTTCAGGCATGATGATGTGATTGGGAAGATCTCTCTTAATAAGGAACACATTGCAGCCCATTTACGAGGTAAGAAACCTTTTGAGAATTTGAGTTGGAGCGACCAAGTTCTAACGCTTTTCTATTTACTGTCAAGAAAAAGTAGTAACCAACAAAATAAATTGTCTTGTTGGAAAATGTGTTCAGAATTTCCATAAAGCCATAGAATCCAAGAGGGGAAAACTAAAAACTGTACAGGATATTTACTATGTCCGAAAGGATGTAATTGAAATGCATGCAACAGATTGTGTATTCTTTTGAATTTATTTTGGAAAAGCAATAGAGGCAATTAATATATATTTTTAATTCAGCCCTAACCAAAGCTTATAGATTACACTTTTTTCCCCCCTATTTGAATCTTGTCATTTGTCCGTGATTATATTGCCAATTCCCATTAGCAAGTAGGGGGGAAATGCTTTTTAAACCTTAATTACAATAAGATTGCCACTCCAGCAGTGCAGGCAGAATGCGTGGGAAGCCTGAGCTGGCACTTCTGGCAATTAATTTAACAGCTAAGAATTAACAAACAACACAGGAGAGAATGTGCTGCCCTCTGATCTTTTCTTTTGATTTTTATTGTTCCTGTTAATTATTGTTGCTTTGCCTATAAAGGAAGTGCAGATGATCGAGGTAGCATTTTAAAGGAGGCCTGGTTCTGCCTCGGAGAGTCTGCTACTTGCTCTCCCTCCTGGGCCTAGATTGAAGATTTATCTGAGAGAGGCAGCGATAGACGGGATGGAATCAAACAGAGGCAATGCATAATGTTGAAAAAAAAGAAATGGAGATAAATGTGATTTCCAGATTTCATGATCTTAATCAAGGAAACCGACCACGTGCAGTATACGAAATAGATGAAATGTGTAAGGGATGGAAGCAGAGAAAGGGAGCTCGACAAACATTGAAGGCATCCCACTTTATAAGCTCCTATCAAAATGTTAGTCTTGAAAGAAAATCAAATGAATATGGAATAATATATTGTCTAAGAACAGACTGTTCATTTTCTAACCGTCATGGGCTATCAATATGGAATAATTCATTATTAGAGGAATTTATTTATCATGTCATGTTGTAACCAGTACCGTGAATTTCTCTACTCAACGTTTGGAATGAGATTTACTGCCCAAGTACAGCACTTTTGCACAGAAAATGAAAATCCTCAGTTTTGAAGAGGGTCTGAGTGATAACAATTGACTTGTCCTATTTGCTATCTAACTGTGACAAATTGCGTGTGTGAAGCAGGTTGGGAGTTATACAGAATCCGAGATGTACAGAGAAAAGAGAGAGAGACTGTGTGAGGAAAGCATAGTGGGAGATGTACAAAAGAGAGAGAAGTCAGGGAGAAGGAAATACTTGCAGAAAATGGGGAACTTACAGGAAGACACTGAGGTAATATTGAAATTGTGTGAGGGTAATGCAATTTTGCTGTCCCCAGAATGATGTCATAGGATACCAAAGTGGCAAAGTATGGCAACCCCAATGGTACAGTGGCAAGAAGGAAGACCTGACACTTTGTGCTAAGTGTTAAGGTCCTAGGTTCTTCAAGGGTAATATAAACCTGATATTTTATCTTGAGCAACGTCATGGGAAATCAAAGAGTTTAATATTTTATATTTAGTTTGACTTTGTAATCTATTAAAGAAATTAGAAAATAATTGGAACCAAAGTTCATCACACCAGTGGGAGGAAGTTGAATTATTGAAGCAATGATGTGACTTGTCAGTAGGCATTAGTGGAGTTTGCTCCATTAACATTCCATAAATGCGCATAATCAACTCTTGACTAATCAGAAATATGGATGAAGAATGGTGATGCTGGATCTTTGGCCATAATGTGCACAAAGTACTTTTTCAGTCTGGGATTGACGGGCACAGGAAACTCCTGCTGCAAAGTGGCTATTTCATTTTGAAATACCAGATATACACTTCTTCATAACGTTGGCCTTACAAATTGGGCACACAGGTTACATGTTGCTGGAGTTGTGGCACACTCCATCGTGGACTGCAGTGTTGTGCTTATGTCTATCAAAAAAACACAGCTGCAAGTATTGGACTCTTGCACAATTGTTTGTCATATATTGAAGGTTGCTTGGCACAGTCTCCAATGACTGCAGCAACCGTTGATATTGAGAAAGCATTCGCTGAGGTCCAGACTGTTGGACTGGTTTCTTGTTCCTTTTCGTCTTGTTACTTTAAACGCCAGATTACACACACATTCAGTTGCCGCAATGCAGGATCAGGTCTTTATTGAAACATCATACTTCACGAATCCAGAATGACAGCTTCATCATACTACCCAAAACCAGTATGAGAGCTGTTGAGACATCATACTTCACAAATCCAGTACGAGCTGCTATAAAGTGGTTCATGCTCATCTCTTATACCAATTTTACCTTTGATTTCCACATTCCATCCATACCACCAATAAATCATAGTACAGGTTGAGCGTCTCAAATCCGGAGTTCCGGAATCCGGACTCTGTGACGATTGGTGGCAGGGGTCCGGAATCTGTAAAATGTTCCAGAATCTGGAAAAACCCAAAAACCGGCTCGGCCTCGGTCCCGAGGTTGCCGGATTCGGGACACTCAACCTGTACATCAAGGATACATACAAATGACAACAGAATAACAACATGAACCCAACAAACATGCACGTTACTCTTAATCTCTGCTAATCATTTTATTACCTTGGTTATATTGCCCTCATAAACTCTTCTGATCATTTTATTACCATAATAAACATACGAACATACGAATTAGGAGCAGGAGTAGGCCACTCGGCCCTTCGAGCCTGCTCTGCCATTCAATAAGATCATGGCTGATCCGATTACTCCACATTCTCGCCTATCCCTGATAACTTTTCATCCCTTTGCTTACCATGAATCTATCTACCTCTGCCTTAAAAATATTCAAAGACTCTGCTTCCACCGCCCTCTGAGGAAGAGAGTTCCAAAGATTCACGACCTCTGTGAGAAAAAAATTCTCCTAATCTCTGTCTTAAATGGGCGACCCCTTATTTTTAAACAGTGACCCCTAGTTCTAGATTCTCCCACAAGAGGAAACATCATCTCCACATCCACCCTGTCCAGACCCCTCAGGATCTTATATGTTTCAATCAAGTCACCTCTTACTCTTCTAAACTCCAGCGGATACAAGCCTAGCTTGTCCAACCTTTCCTCATAAGACAACCCGCCCATTCCAGGTATTAGTTTAGTAAACCTTCTCTGAACTGCTTCCAACGCATTTACATCCTTAAATAAGGAAACCAATACTATACACAGTACTCCAAATGTGGTCTCACCAATGCCCGGTATAACTGAAGCATAACCTCCCTACTTTTGTATTCAATTCCCCTCGCAATAAACAATAACATTCTATTAGCTTTCCTAATTACTTGCTGTACCTGCATAGTAACCTTTTGCAATTCATGCACTAGGACACCCAGATCCCTCTGCATTTCAGAGCTCTGCAATCTCTCACCATTTAGATAATATGCTTCTTTTTTATTCTTCCTGCCAAAATGGACAACTTCACCTTTTCCCACATTATATTCCATTTGCCAGATCTTTGCCCACTCACTTAACCTATCTATATCCCTTATGTCCTCTTCATAATTTACTTTCCTACCTATCTTTGTGTCATCAGCAAATTTAGCAACCATACCTTCGGTCCCTTCATCCAAGTCATTTATATAAATTGTAAAAAGTTGAGGCCCCAGCACTGATCCCTGTGGCACACCACTCGTTACATTTTGCCAATCAGAAAATGACCCATTTATGCCTACTCTGTTTCCTGTTAGCTAGCCAATCTTCTATCCATGCCAAAATGTTACCCCCTACACCATAGAAACATAGAAACATAGAAGATAGGAGCAGGAGTAGGCCATTCGGCCCCTCGAGCCTGTTCCGCCATTTAATGAGATCATGGCTGATCATCAAAATTCAGTACCCTGTCCCTGCTTTCTCCCCATATCCCTTGATCCCTTTAGCCTTAAGAAATATATCTAACTCCTCCTTGAATATATTTAATAAGTTGGCCTCAACTGCCTTCTGTGGTAAAGAATGCCACAGGTTCACCACTCTCTGGGTGAAGAAATTCCTCCTCATCTCAGTCTTAAATGGCTTACCCCTTATCCTAAGACTGTGACCCCCTGGTTCCGGACTCCCCCACCATCGGGAACATCCTTCCTGCATCTAGTCTGTCTAGTCCTGTTAGAATTTTATAAGTTTCAATGAGATCCCCTATCATTCTTCTAAACTCTAGCGAATATAAGCCTAATCGACCCAATCTCTCTTCATACGTCATTCCTGTCATCCCAGGTATCAGTCTGGTGAATCTTCGCTGCACTCCCTCCATGGCAAGAACATCCTTCCTCAGATAAGGTGACCAAAACTGCACACAATACTCAAGGTGTGGTCTCACCAAGGCCCTGTACAACTGCAGCAAGACATCCTTGCTCCTGTACTCGAATCCTCTCGCTATGAAGGCCAACATACCATTTGCCTTCTTAACCGCCTGCTGCACCTGCATGCTTACCTTCAGTGACTGGTGCACAAGGACACCCAGGTCTCGTTGCACTTCCCCTTTTCCCAATCTATTGCCATTCAGATAATAATCTGTCTTCCTGTTTTTGCCACCAAAGTGGATAACCTCACATTATACTGCATCTGCCATGCATCTGTCCAATCACCCAACCTGTCCAAATCATACTGGAGTTTCTCGGCCTCCTCCTCACAGCACACACGCCCACCCAGCTTTGTGTCGTCTGCAAACTTGGAGATATTACATCTAGTTCCCTCGTCTAGACCATGAGCTTTTATTTTCCGCAATAACCTTTGATGTAGCACCTTATCAAATGCCTTCTGGAAATCTAAGTACAGTACATCCACCGGTTCCCCTTTATCCACAGCACATGTTACTTCCTCAAAGAACTCCAATAAATTGGTTAAACATGATTTCCCTTGCACAAAATCATGTTGACTCTGCCTGATTACTTTGAACTTTTCTAAGTGCCCTGCTATAACGTCTTTAATAATAGCGTCTGTGGTGTATGTGCCTTTAAGAGCTCCTGTGTACTGTAATGCCGGTAGTGGCCACTCGGGCTATATAAGCCTGTATAGTGTCTTGTATCTGTTAGTTCACCTCCAGACTTTGTCCAGTAAACACCTGTAAACCAACTCCTGCATTCCGTGTCTTCATTAACACATGGACACAACAGTGGCGATGAATTGGAAACGGACTTACCTGCAATTCGGCAGCACCTCAAGGAGATCGATTCCTCAGACGAAGGAAGAAGAAAAACATGAAAAAAAACTGGTTTCACCAGCTAGCCGGGCTGGTGGCAGGTACTGCAGTAATCCTTCCTGGGCGGCGGGCTGGGGCTCGATCGGCTGGCTCTACAGCGGGGCCAAGCAGTGAAGGCGCAGGCAAACAAAGATGAAGGGTGGAGCACTCGGGAGACGGCCAGCTCTGCAAAGCAGTTCGGCGTTCGGACCACGCAGAGGGCGGGGAAAGTCCCAGAGAGTCCGGCGGGAACAAGTCTCCGACTATTAAAAATATTTGTATACATAAAAACCGCGGAGAACAGCGTTGTCAGCAGCAACAGTGGCGGGAAAGCGCGGGAGGCGCCATTTTTTTTCAGCAAGGAAGAAAGGAAAGCGCGGGAGGCGCCATTTTTTTTTCAGGATGCCTAAGACTGGCAATATTACTGCTTTCGATAATGATGTAGAGGATTGGACCACATATGTGGAAAGAGTGGGGGGAAATATTGCACAGCAAATGAAATAGAGGATGATAAAAAGGCATCGATACTCCTAAATCTAATGGGCGCAAAGACATACGGGCTGTTACGAAACTTAATCACTCCAGCCAAACCGATGGACAAGAATTTTAAGGAAATTGTTGATACCCTACAGGAGCACTTAAACCCAACACCGCTGCTGATAGCGGAACGGTTCAAATTCTTCAGGAGGAATCAGCACAAGAATGAAAGTAACGCTGATTACCTCACCGAATTAAGGAAGCTATCAAAGCACTGCCAATTCAGAGCAGGACTGGCAGATTCTCTTCGAGACAAATTCGTCTGCGGTCTCCTAAGTGAAGGAACACAGAAAAGGCTACTTTCTGAGAAAGATTTAACACTGGACAAGTCTTTCAGTATGGCTGTATCATACGAAGCAGCAGCGAGAGGAGCTGCAGAGATACAGCAAAAGCCACAGGATTTCGGCACCCATGAAATGACACAGGGTTTCGAGAGATGTTATCGGTGCGGCAGATCCACCCATGACAAAAGGGACTGCTGGTTCAAGGACAAAGCATGCAGGCAATGCGGAAAGATGGGACATATTGCACGTGTATGCCGTTCTGGAAACAAAAAATCCACTGACAAAAAAAAAATCAATAAAGAAAAGTACAAAAAGGTACAGATGATGACGGACAGTAGCTCCGAAGACCAGAAGAGCGATAACGACTCCGGAAACAAGAGACTAAGCTGTCTCAAATTACATAATGTAATTGCCAAAGAAGATTACCAAACCATTTGGGTTACCCTCATGATAGCAGGGTCCCCAGTTAAAATGGAGCTAGATACAGGATCAGCTCTGACCGTCATAAGTCGACAGGATTACGAGCGGCTATTTCTGCATATACCCTTGAAAGACACATCCATTATCTTAAAAACATATACGGGGCAGAAAGTATACCCCAGAGGGAAAATAAGGGTGCCTGTTGTATACAACGGCAAGGAAATACAGAAGTTGTATTTATACGTTCTGCAAAATGGTGGTCCACCGCTGTTGGGACGTGAATGGATCAGAAAGATACGTTTAGACTGGCACTCCATTCAGGCACTGACGGTGACCAGTAAGAAAAAAAATGATGATGACGTCATACCTGAACGATTGAAAGACATCTTGGCCAACGCCAAAGAAGTGTTCCAACAGGAACTAGGAACCTTGAAAGGCATCACCGCCTCAATAAAGGTGGAAGATGCGGCAATTCCCAAGTTTTTTAAGGCAAGGCCGGTGCCATACGCAATTCGTCCAGCAGTCGAGGCAGAGCTGGAGAATTTGGAAAGGACAGGCGTGTTATCCAAGATAGATTGGAGCGAGTGGGCAACACCCATCGTCCCGGTCATGAAGAAAACTTTGAATAATGATAATTCTGAAGAACAGAGAAAAATTCGCATCTGTGGGGACTTCAAGGTGACTGTAAACCCGGTCCTTCACACGGTACAGTATCCTCTTCCGAGGATAGAAGATATTTTCGCCTCACTATCCAGAGGGAAACGTTTCACAAAAATTGACTTGGCACAGGCATATCTACAGATGCAGGTTGAGGAGACCTCTAAAAAGTATCTCACAATAAACACACACAAAGGCCTGTACCAGTACAATCGACTGGTTTTCGGAGTAGCATCAGCTCCAGCTATCTGGCAAAGAGCTATGGAACAAGTCCTGCAAGGGATTCCTAGGACTCAATGCTACCTAGACGACATCCTTGTAACAGGAGAAAACAACAACGAGCACCTTGCCAATTTGGAGCAGGTGCTCACTAGGCTGAGAGAACGGGGCCTACGAGCAAACCGCCCCAAGTGTGAATTTTTTCAGAAACAAATATATTGTGGCCACATAATTAACGAAGAAGGGTTGCATAAGTCCCCTGAAAAAATTGAAGCGGTCATAAAAGCCCCAGCAGCTGAAAATGTCTCACAATTAAGGTCATTCCTAGGATTGATAAATTACTATCATAAATTTTTACCGAACTTGTCAACTGTTCTGCACCCTCTTAACGAACTGCTACAAACGGGAGTAATTTGGGAATGGAGCGAGGACTGTAAACGTGCCTTCCATAAATGTAAAGGCTTGATCACGTCCAAGGAAGTTTTGGCTCATTACAACCCATCACTGCCAATCACATTGGCGTGCGATGCATCCCCTTACGGCGTAGGAGCGGTATTATCGCATAGATTCCCTGATGGCTCGGAGAGGCCGATAGCTTTTGCTTCACGCTCATTGAACTCAGCTGAGCGTAACTATGCCCAGATCGACAGGGAAGCACTCAGCCTGGTGTGGGGAGTGAAGAAATTCAACCATTACCTACACGGACAAAAATTTACCTTGTTGACTGACCATCAACCCCTCGTCTCCATATTCAACCCTAAAAAGGGCGTTCCCATTATGACAGCACAAAGGCTACAAAGGTGGTCCCTTTTCCTAGGGGCACACCGATATGACATAGAATACAAAGGATCAAAACAGCATGGAAATGCTGACGGTTTATCGCGCCTACCGTTGCCAATGGTAGAAGAGGCACCTACAGTGGACCCAGTGGAGATGTTCCACTCAACCATAGTGGAGTGTCTACCAGTAACAAATTCTACCATTGAAAAGGAAACGAGAAATGACCCGACTCTCCCTCGAGTCTACAATTTAACGGTGAAGGGATGGCCAGCACATGGCGAACCACTGTTGCCAGCATTTTCGCAAAGAAGAGAACAGCTGTCAGTGTGCCGAGGAACCTTGATGTGTGGATCCAGAGTGGTGATTCCACCCAAACTCCAGGATAAAGTGCTAAAGGAGCTTCACGAGGGGCATCTGGGTGGAGTGAAAATGAAGAACCTAGCCAGAGCATTTGTGTGTTGGCCAGGTATCGATGGAGACATCGAAGAAATGACCAAGAGCTGCCTAGGATGCCAGAAGGTCCAAAACGCCCCACCACAAGCCCCTCTACATCCATGGGAGTGGCCCTCATCTCCATGGCAAAGGGTACACATCGACTTTGCTGGTCCATTTATGGACTCAATGTTCTTAATCGCGGTTGATGCACACTCCAAGTGGCCGGAGGTACTAAAGATGTCCTCCACCACCACGGAAAAAACCATCACAGTATTAAGGACCATATTTGCCAGAAATGGGCTGCCTGAACAGATCTGTTCTGATAATGGACCACAATTTGTGTCCGAAGAAATCAGAAAGTTCTTAAAAAACAATGGGGTTAAGCACTATACATCCGTCCCATACCATCCCGCCACCAATGGATTGGCTGAAAGGTTTGTCCAGACCTTCAAGAAGGCCATAAAGGCTATGGGTAATGAAGGCATTAATCTACAGCATAAGGTAGATAACTTCTTGTTTGCCTACAAGAATGCAACACATATGGTTACAAATCAAACTCCCGCCATGATGTTTTTCAATAGAAGACTAAGATGCCGGCTGGATTTGATCAAACCAAACATCAGGAGGGACGTAGAGAACCGGCAATTTCAAGGCATGAATGAAAGGCCAACTAGAACCTTCCAAATAGGTCAACAAGTTTTGGCCCGGGACTACCGTACCGAGAAATGGCAGCCTGGAACTATTTGCACACGACTAGGACCACTGATGTATACCGTGGACATTGGAGAAAGCATAATAAGGCGCCATGCTGACCAGATCATAGAGTCATCCGAAAAGGGACAACCTACACCACCACTCTATACGCCTAATGATGAAGTAGAGATACCCATAGTATCTACCTCCGATCTGGTGATACTGGAACCAGGTGAACCCGACACTGGCATTCAAGCCGAATCGACCTTGCCAAAAGAACCTACTACACCACCGAAAACTACTACACCACTGAAAACTACTACACCACCGAGGCGTTATCCGGACCGAGTCAGGAAGCCTCCAGAGAGACTGACTTATAATTGATTAACTGCAGCAAATGTTTAGATTATTGTTCTTGTACACATGTTAATAACAGTTACTTAAAATGTTATGTACTGGTTATCTAAAAGGGGAGGAATTGTGGTGTATGTGCCTTTAAGAGCCCCTGTGTACTGTAATGCTGGTAGTGGCCACTTGGGCTATATAAGCCTGTATAGTGTCTTGTATCTGTTAGTTCACCTCCAGACTTTGTCCAGTAAACACCTGTAAACCAACTCCTGCATTCCGTGTCTTCATTAACACACGGACACAACAGCGTCTAACATCTTCCCTATGACAGGTGTTTAGCTAACTGGCCTGTAGTTTCCTGCTTTCTGTCTCCCTCCCTTTTTGAATAAAGGAGTTACATTCGCTATTTTCCAATCTAATGGAACCTTCCCTGAATCTAGGGAATTTTGGAAAATTAAAACCAACATATCAACTATCTCACTAGCCACTTCTTTTAAGACCCTAAGATGAAGTCCATCAGGACCCGTGGACTTGTCAGCCCGCAGCTCCAACAATTTGCTCAGTGCCACTTCCCTGGTGATTATAATTTTCTTGAGTTCCTCCCTCCCTTCCATTTCCTGATTTACAGCTATTTCTGGGATGTTACTTGTATCCTCTATAGTGAAGACCGATGCAAAATACCTGTTCAATTCAACTGCCATCTCCTTATTTTCCATTATTAATTCCCCAGACTCACTTTTTATTGGACCAATGCTCACTTTGTTAACTCTTTTCTGTACGACCTGATAGGCACGCAGATCAGCCTTCTGATCTATGGAGATACATTTGCTTACAATCTCATGCTCAGCAGAAAGCTGTTTTAACTCATTGTGTGCTGATTCCAGGACATTGCGGTAGTGTGAACCCTCATTCCCACATAGACCCCTGGCATCATCAGCTGAGAATGGCTGTGAGCTGGCCCTCTGGACAGCAGGAACCTGCTCCTCCCCTGCTACCACCAACTGCTCTCACCCACTCATGCTCTGTGCATCACCCAGTGCCCCCTTCTGTTCCTCAGTATTGAAGTCCTTAGGGGTGGAGGGATCTGAGCTGGCACTTTGGAGGGTCAGAGTTAGTGACGCTACAGGTGCTGGTTTGTTCAATGTTACTGATTTTGCTCCTTCTGGCACACCTAGAGAAAGAGAAGAGCAATGCATGTTACAGTGCTGTCCTTATGAGAACCCCTCAGATACAGCTTTCAGCAGAACGAGTGGCATGGTATTGCATTTTAATATATGCTTTGGTTTCAACGAGTGAGTAGGATTAGAAGAAAGAGCAGGAAAAGACTATTACAAGCCCGAAGCTGGGGACACGCTTCCTGCTTTCCCATCACCCGCCCCTCAGTGGCATCTCACTCCAGAAACTCCAGGGCTGCCACCTCACATATGTTAGTTTTGGGGTTCCTCCTCCTCCCTTCCTTTTGGTATACGTCTTCTGCTGCAAACAGAGTAGGAGGCGACAAAATCAAATTGTAAGGAGGACATACAGTGTGTCACTGTGCATCCCACAGTGGGTATGACTATATATGCACGCATCATGTAGCTAGATTGCATGGAAGGATTTGTTCATGGGAAAAGCATTGAAGGATGTGAGTGAAGAAACACTTGTGTGGCGAAGTTTGCTGTTGCGAGGCATAATCTTCTGCTTATTGTACATTCAGGGTAAGCATTTAAAGCACTGCACAACAGTGTGAGAGGCTGGTAACTCTGTGTGCCGGGCAAGCTTAATATATGGCATTAATATCAGGTAATGGTGAATTTTCCTTCTCTATTTAACCAGGCACGGTTATTATTTGCAGCATAGCAGTCTGGTTCCCTGATGCTGCAAGGTGCATTTACAATGATGGCTCATTCACCATGAGCAACTTGTCTGGGCACTCTGAAGCAGTCAATCTCAAAGAACCTCCCCTGGCACATTTGATCCAATACCATTTCGGTAGCTCCATCAGAACTGCAGAAAGTCCTGGGGCAGCTGTATTTATTACAGATATTGGGCAAGTTCCTCCAGCCCCTTTCATCTACAATACCAATCAAAATATAACCTTCCCCTTCAAACTACTGCTGGCTTTTACAGCCGATGGCAGCACCTGATTTCCCACATACGAGCGAATGAACTCCCAAATACAGACGTTGTCCATGCCAGGGGTTTTGCCCACATCATTTAAATCAGGCTGGTCCCAGAGGTTTAGCTATCAGTTGGGCATGTACTAATTACGCACTGCCTGAAAGAATGGCATTTGCAATTATGCATCTCAGACCTTCTCAGGTGGATATAAAAGGTCCCATGACACTATTCGAAGAAGACCAGGAGAGTTCAACCAACATCACTAAAACAAATTATCTGGCCATAATCGCATTGCTGTTTGTGGGACCTAGCTGTGTGTAATATTGGCTGCCACGTTTCTCCACATTACAACAGTAACTACTTTCAAAAGTACATCATTGGCTGTAAAGTACTTTGGCCTAAAAATTCGGTTGCTTTGCGCCTAGGACGCTAATGGGGCACAAGGCAACTAGCACCCGGGCGCGGCGCTGCCAACGCCTCCTGCGAAATTCAGCGGGAGGTTAGCGGCGGCGGTAACCGTTAGCGCCCTGCGGCGCTGCGCCACCGGCGATGACGTCATCGCCATGCGCAGCGCCCCACTCGCGCCCTGGCCGCGATCATTGGTAGCGCCCCCTGACTTATCGCCGGATGCTATGTCTGACGGGGTCAGGGGGGGGCCTACCTGCGGCCGGGGCGGTGTTAATTAAAGGGGAGGTGTCGGGCGGCCATTTTTGTTGCTGGCCACCTGCCAGCACCTGCCCCCCTCTGACGTCCCCGGCCTCCTGTGAAGCTCCCCCCCCCGCGGAGTGCCGCCTGCGCTCCGTGAGCCCAGCACTTCTCTTGAGTGCCGGGCTCTTTTGCTGGCACTCCAATCCCTGGTGGCCCAGCTGAGTCCCGGGTCACGCTGCGCAAGACCCTTCCCCTTTAAGAAGGGGAGGAAGGCCTGCAGTACCGAGGCACGTAGCGCTCGCAGCACCCCAAGAGGGAGGCGGGGTGCTTTCAGTAGCACCCCGCTTCCCTCTTGGGACGCTACCAATGAATTTTGGCAGCGGGGGTGCTAATTTTTTCTGGGCGCTAAAAGTAGCGCCCTGGAGAAGTTAGTGCCCCAAAGGGGGCGTGACTCAATTTTTCCCCCTTTGAGTTGTCCTGAGGTCGTGATTGGTGCTCGATAAATGTACCTTTCTTTCTTCTCTTTGATATAAATTCAGAGATGAGCAAGATCAAAAGAGATTTTGCTATTTTAAGGTAAAGATGGTGTTTAAAGGAAATGGGCAGGACTATTAAAGACAAAGTTCATTGCTGTCAGATTGACCAAACAGCCAAGTCTGATTAGGCCAAATCTATGGCATTGATTCTACATCCATCCATAATCCAGTGCTCTCAGCCCAGATAATTTGTTTTTCATCATATTTTGGCTGCTTTTCCAATAATGGCCACAGCCTCCTCTGCCAGCATCATTCACAGAGACACTGCTTATTTTTCTACCTTCAATGTTTTTTTTATTTTACTCGGGAAATGACTGCAGTTGGAACTTAATGTCTGAGTGCAGTTAGAACTTAATTACAGATAAGTTATTGAGCACCATGGCTGCTACTATGTGAAAGTGTTGGCATTAATATAGCAGCTGACAAGTGAAGCAACATACTGTACAATGTTAGATGAAAACAATGCTTTCATGGGAGATCACACTGCATAATACGTAACAAGGACAAATTTGTTACTCTGTTAATGTGTTCTCAGACTCATTTGAAATGTTTTAATAAGGATTTACATTTTAATCGCTTAAGTGATGATATTATGATTTTTACAATTAGATACATATTCAACCTTTGCTGGAGTACAGTACTGTTCAGCTCAATACTGATGTGTGAACGGGCTCAAATAGATAATCATTTTTACTGGCAAAAGTATATTGTAATAGGGTTAGTGCACAGGTTTGCACATTTACAGTAATCATGGTGCTGAGTTTGAGCTTGATGAGTTGAATTGCAGCACAAGTGATGTCCTACATCTGTGGTGAAAGTACTAATGTTAGTTATGGCCCTGTTATTATCTCATGCCGTACTAATAGGCAAACACTTACGGGGGAATTTTTCGGGGGGGTCAGGGGCCGCATTTGGTGGCAGGTCGGCAGGGAATTTTTTTTTTTTGACTGTGGTTAGGGACCCCGCAGTCAAGCCGCCTCCATGCTAGTCTCCCAGACATCAGGTCTGGCATCGCTGAACAGACCCAACAACAAGCGGCGGGGGAGGCAATTTAGATCATTAGATAGATTGTTAAGAGGCAATTAAATAGTATTTTAAGCTTACCTTTAGATTTTTAGAGTTCGCCAACAGCTTCCCCGCTGTTCGGGGATCACGTCAGATAAGGAGGTCAGGTGTTGTGTCAGCATGGGATGATTTACTAACTTTACAACTGTAAATGGTCTATAAAAGCTCCCATTTCATAGGTCTTCACTTCCCAAGGTTAGAAGCTGTTGCTTACTGCATTTGGAAGACAGATTGAGGTTTATGCAGCTTGCAAGTGTTTGCAGCAAACTCTATGGCCTAGAAATTCGGTTTGAGTCCGCCAGGGCTTTAGCGCCCGAAATTTTGCGCCCGCCATAATTGCCGCTGCGCCCACCTAAAATTCAGTTGCCCCGGGCCCAGACGGCGGCGGGCGCTAATGGAGGGTTTTAGCGCCTCGCTATGGGCGTTGAATGCAGGTTTCAGGCGCTAATCCCCCGCTGCGGCACCCGATGCGGTGCGGCAGGCTGGGGTACTGCAGGCCTCCTCCTTCGCTTAAGGAGGAGCTGCGTGCAGCCGACAGCTGACCGGTGGATTCCCCCGACAAATGAGCCCGGCACCTCGGAGAAGTGCCGGGCTCGCGGGACACACACATCAGTGCCGCGGGGGGGTGGTGCAGGAGTCCGGGGAGGGAGGTGCGGGCAGGCGGCCACCGGGAAAGCGGCCGGCTGCCGCTCCACCTTTATGCGCCGGCCTTACGGTGCTGCAACATCCCGTTCCACAATCGTTGTTTGCGGCTGCCACGGGCGAGGCGGCCACAACTGAATTTGGCCATCGGGCCGGATTACCACTGCAACCGGGGTGCTGCGCACACCGATGACGTCATCGGTGCCGGCGCAGCGCTACCGGGTAACGCCGATGTTAGGGCCCATCGCAATTTCGGGCGCAGCGATACCGCCGGCGCAAGCCACTCCAACGCCCCTAATTGGGCGCTAACCCAACCGAATTTCTAGGCCTATATCTGTTGTGTATGTACCTTTAAGAGAATAACTGGCCTCAGGCTGCAGTACCGGCAGTGACCACCCCTGTATAAAAGACGCTAGTGAGCCTCTGTGTTTTTAGTTTCACTATGGACTTCCACCAGTAAAGACTTATTTTGTTCACTCCTGCTGTCCGTGTCTCAATTATTCACGGATGTAACACTGGCGACGAGTAAGAAACGAACTTACCTGCAACTCGGCAGCACCTCAGACGACGTTATTGAAGGTCGAAGCCAGAAGAAAGAAAAAAAATAATAAATAAATAAATAAAATCCAAAGAAACTCGAGAAACGGGCGTCGGCCGTGGGCAACCGCCCTCCAAATCGTCGGATTGAAAACTTGCAGGAGAGACTGTCCAGAGCCAGGCTTGGTTCCTCGGTCTGTGGTTTCCCAGCTAATCGAGCTGGTGGCAGGTAGTGCACTGATCCTTCCTGGGCTGCGGCAGGCTAGAGCTCGATCGGGTGGCTTTTCAACGGGGCCGGGCAGCGAGTCGGGAAGCAAAGAGAGAGAGAGAGGGTGGAGCACAGGGCGCGGCCGGTGCTTCGAAGCCGGGCAGCGTTCGGACCTAAGAAGAGGGAGGGAAGTGTCCCAGAGGGTCCGCTCCACGACGGGAAAATAATAAAAGAAAAAAAATCAATATTAAATGCGCGAGAAACCGTGGAAAGCAGCGCTAACAACAGCGGGGAAGAAGGCAAAGCGCGGGAGGCGCCATTTTGTTAAATCAGGGAAGCAGGCAAAGCGCGGGAGGCGCCATTTTAGATTTGCAAGATGCCGAAGACTGGCTGTATCACTGCTTTTGATAATACAATAGAGGACTGGACCACGTATGTGGAAAGAGTCGAGGTATATTTCGAGGCAAACGAAATAGCGGAGGGGAAAAAGACATCGATATTGCTAAACTTAATGGGCGCTAGAACGTACGGCCTATTGCGGGACCTGATTACTCCAGCCAAACTGAAGGCGAAGAGTTTTAACGAAATTGTTGCTGTCCTACAGGAACACTTAAACCCTGCACCGCTGTTGATAGCAGAAAGATTTAAATTCCACAGGAGAACTCCGCACAAAGATGAGAGCAATGCTGAGTATCTTACGGAACTACGCAAGCTATCAAAGCACTGCCAGTTCGGAGCAGGACTGGCAGATACCCTACGGGACAAATTTGTCTGTGGACTCCTGAGTGAAGGAACACAGAAGAAGTTACTCTCAGAGAAAGAGCTGACGCTAGATAAGGCTTTCAGCGTGGCAGTATCGTATGAAGCAGCAGCCAGGGGAGCTGCAGAAATTCAACAAAAACCACAGGAATACGGCACCCACGAAATGACACGGGGATTTGCAAAATGTTATCGCTGCGGCAGAACTAACCATGACCAGAAGCACTGCTGGTCCAAAGACAAAATATGCAGGCAATGCGGGAAGATGGGACACATTGCACGAGTTTGCAGGTCTGGGAAGAAGACCAGCGACAACAAAAAGGCTACTAAGGAACCGTACAAGAAAGTACAAAAGATGACGGACAGTAGTTCCGAAGACCAGATGAGCGATAGTGAATCCGGGAACAGGAGACTAAGCTGTCTCAAACTTCACAATGTAATCGCAAAAGAGGATCACCGAACCATTTGGGTCACCCTCACGATAGCAGGGTCCCAAGTTAAAATGGAATTGGATACAGGATCAGCGCTAACCGTCATGAATCGACGAGACTATGAGCGGCTATTTTCACACATACCCTTGAGAGAGACATCCATCGTCTTGACGACGTATACGGGGCAAAAAGTATACCCCAGAGGAAAAATAAGGGTGCCTGTCGAATACAATGGCAAGAAAATACGGAAATTGTATCTCGACATACTGCCAAATGGTGGACCACCGTTATTGGGACGGGAATGGATCAGGAAGATAAACTTAGATTGGCATTCCATTCATGCAATGACGGTGGACGGTAAAAAAGATGAAGACGTCACTCCTGGACAATTGTCAACAATCTTAGCTAACGCCAAAGAGGTATTTCAACAAGAACTGGGCACGCTTAAAGGCGTAACCGCCTCGATAAAAATAGAAGAGAATGCAGTTCCCAAGTTTTTCAAAGCAAGACCGGTACCATATGCAATTCGCCCAGCCGTCGAGGCAGAACTGGAGAATCTGGAGAAGGCGGGCGTGTTGTCTAAGGTCGACTGGAGCGAGTGGGCGACACCCATCGTTCCTGTCATGAAGAAAACGTTAAGCAATAAGTCCGGGGAGCCAAGGAAGATTCGCATCTGTGGGGATTTCAAGGTGACGGTGAACCCAGTCCTTCACACAGTACAATATCCTCTTCCAAGGATAGAAGACATCTTCGCCTCACTGTCTGGAGGGAAGCGTTTTACAAAAATTGACCTAGCACAAGCATATTTGCAGATGGAGGTTGAAGAGTCCTCTAGGAAGTATCTCACGATAAACACTCACAAAGGTCTTTACCAGTATAATCGATTGGTATTCGGAGTAGCATCGGCTCCGGCGATATGGCAAAGAGCGATGGAACAAGTCCTGCAAGGGATTCCGGGGACTCGGTGTTACTTGGACGACATCCTTGTAACAGGTGAAGATGACAGTGAACACCTTAACAACCTAGAACAGGTGCTCACTAGACTACGGGAACATGGGCTGCGAGCCAACCGCCCCAAGTGCGAATTTTTTAAGAAACAGATATCGTATTGTGGCCACGTGATTGATGAAGAGGGGTTACATAAGTCCCCTGACAAAATTGAAGCGGTTGTTAAGGCCCCAGCGCCTGAAAATGTGTCGCAACTGAGATCATTCCTCGGATTGGTGAATTACTATCATAAGTTTTTGCCAAATTTGTCGACAATTCTGCACCCACTGAACGCCCTGCTACGAATGGGGGTAGCATGGAAATGGAGCGATGATTGTAAGCGTGCTTTTCAAAAGAGTAAGGACTTAATCACTTCAAGGGAAGTTTTGGCTTACTACAACCCAGCACTGCCAATCAGGCTGGCGTGTGATGCGTCTCCCTACGGCATTGGGGCGGTACTGTCACATAAATTCCTTGATGGTTTAGAGAGGCCGATAGCTTTTGCGTTGATACGCTTATCAATTACTTCATAAAAGGTGATGAGTCGAAGAAGAGATGATGAGTCGAAAGAAGAGATGAATAAGGCTTTTATTAGCTAAGAAGAGACCATGCTTCTTCGTGAGTGACTGAACAAGTCTGAACGAAACCCACACAGTGGTGGGTGGAGTCAGCTGAGGCATGCCTCCATACACAGCGCCACCCAGAGGTGGCAATATACAATACAGTGGTTTACCACATTCACCCCTTGTTTAATGTGAAGTCCGGCGGGGTGAAGGGTACTACAAGTTAAGTCTATCAGGAGGCCTTGTCTGACGTCCTGATCGTCGTGGTGGCGGCGGTGGTGTTGCAGCATCCGACGTCGGGTCTGGTGTCTGGGTGGTTGGCGAAGATTCCTGGGGCTTTGGCATGCCGTCTGCAGGGGTTGGGTTGGGAGGGGTGGTGGGGGATAACAGTGGTAAGGGGGATAACGGTGGTAAGGGGGATAACGGTGGTAATTCAGGGGTACCCGAGGGTGCGAGATCTCGTATGGAGACCGTGTCCTCCCGCCCGTCTGGGTATGTCACCCAGGCATACTGGGGGTTGGCGTGTAGGAGGTGCACCCGCTCGACCAGGGGGTCCGTTTTATGCGTCCTCACGTGCCTCCGCAGTAGGACGGGCCCAGGAGAAGTCAACCATGCCGGTAGCGAGGTTCCCGATGTAGACTTCCGGGGGAAAACGAACATTTTCTCATGAGGGGTCGCATTAGTGGCAGTACAAAGCAGTGACCGAATGGAGTGAAGCGCTGCAGGGAGGACCTCCTGCCAGCGGGAGGTCGGAAGGCCCTTAGATTTTAGTGCTAAGAGGACTGCCTTCCAAACCGTCGCGTTCTCCCTTTCCACCTGGCCGTTCCCCCGGGGGTTGTAACTGGTGGTCCTGCTCGTGGCGATACCTCTTGTTAGCAGGTACTGCCGAAGTTCGTCGCTCATGAACGATGAGCCCCTGTCGCTATGTATATAGCTGGGGAACCCGAACAGAGCGAAGATGTCATTCAGACACTTGATGACCGTGGTACTGGTCATGTCTGGGCAAGGGATGGCAAAGGGGAAACGGGAGTACTCATCAACTATGTTGAGGAAGTACACATTGCGGTCAGCGGAGGGGAGGGGCCCTTTAAAATCGACGCTCAGGCGTTCGAAGGGGCGGGTGGCCTTGATCAGGCTTGCTCTGTCCGGCCTATAGAAGTGCGGTTTGCACTCGGCGCAGATTTGGCAGCTCTTGGTCATGGTCCTGACCTCCTCGATGGAGTAGGGCAGGTTACGGGATTTGATAAAATGGAAAAACCTGGTGACCCCCGGGTGGCAGAGGTCATTGTGGAGGGACTGCAGCCTATCACGCTGCGCGTTGGCGCATGTACCACGTGATAGGGCATCTGGGGGCTCATTGAGTTTCCCTGGCCGATACAAGATATCATAATTGTAGGTGGAGAGTTCGATTCTCCACCTCAAGATCTTGTCGTTCTTGATTTTACCCCTCTGCTTATTATTAAACATAAAAGCTACTGAACGCTGGTCAGTGAGCAGGGTAAATCGTTTCCCGGCCAGGTAATGCCTCCAGTGACGCACCGCTTCTACAATAGCCTGGGCCTCCTTTTCGACGGAGGAGTGTCTCGTCTCGGGGCCCTGGAGGGTCCTTGAGAAAAAGGCCACGGGTCTGCCCGCCTGGTTAAGGGTCGCGGCTAGGGCGAAGTCGGAGGCATCGCTCTCCACTTGGAAGGGGATGGACTCATCCACCGCGTGCATTGCGGCCTTCGCGATATCGTTCTTGATAAGAGTGAAGGCTGCACACGCCTCTGGTGTCAGGGGGAAGGAGGTGGCTTTGATGAGGGGCCTGGCTTTGTCTGCATAGAGGGGCACCCACTGGGCGTAGTAGGAGAAAAACCCCAGGCATCTCTTCAGTGCTTTTTGGCAGTGGGGAAGGGGTAGCTCCATTAGGGGGCGCATTCTGTCGGGGTCGGGCCCGATGACTCCGTTCTCCACCACGCAGCCGAGGATGGCCAGGCGCTTGGTGTGAAACATACATTTTTCCTTATTGTACGTTAGGTTCAGCCGTTGGGCCGTACGGAGGAAATTTGCTAGATTAACGTCGTGGTCCTGCTGGTCGTGGCCGCAGATGGTGACGTTATCCAAATAGGGGAAGGTTGCCCGCAGCGCGTTCTGGTCAACCATTCGGTCCATCTCCCTTTGGAAGACCGAAACCCCGTTGGTGACGCCGAAGGGGACCCTAAGGAAGTGGTAGAGGCGGCCGTTTGCCTCGAAGGCAGTATACTGGCGGTCCTCATGGCGGATGGGCAGCTGGTGGTACGCTGACTTAAGGTCGATGGTGGAGAATACTTTGTATTGCGCAATCTGATTGACCATATCAGATATGCGAGGGAGGGGGTACGCGTCCAGCTGGGTGTACCGGTTTATGGTTTGGCTGTAGTCGATTACCATGCGGCGTTTTGCAGTGGTTTTAACGACTACAACCTGGGCTCGCCAGGGGCTAGTGCTACCTTCGATAATGCCCTCCTTCAAGAGCCGCTCCACCTCAGAGCTGGTAAAAGCTCTGTCCCCGGCACTGTACCGCCTGCTTTTGGTAGCGATGGGTTTACAGTCGCGGGTGAGGTTAGCGAACAGGGGAGGGGGGGGGACTTTTAATGTGGAAAGGCTGCAGGTGGTTTGCAGCGGGCGATTTAAAAGTTGTTGGTTGCAGACTGTGAGTGGGGGGAGGGGTCCACCGTATGCTAGTGTGACACTCTTAAGGTGGCACTGAAAATCCAACCCTAGCAGGACGGCAGCGCAAAGACGGGGCAGGACTAGCAGTTTAAATTTTTGATATTCGGTGCCCCCTACTGACAGGGTCACCACACAGTAGCCGCTGATGTCCATTGACATAGATACATAGAGATAGGAACAGGAGTAGGCCATTCGGCCCTTCGAGCCTGCTCCGCCATTCAATGAGATCATGGCTGATCTTCGTCTGAGATCATAGCTGATCTTACCAGTTCAGTACCCCGTCCCCGCCTTTTCTCCGTAACCCTTAATCCCCTTAGCCTTCAGAAATATATCCAATTCTCTCTTGAAAATATTTATTGAATTAGCCTTCACAGCCCTCTGTGGCAGGGAATTCCACAGGCTCACCACTCTTTGAGTGAAGAAATTCTTCCTCATCTCTGTTTTAAATGATTTGCCCGCTATTTTTAGACTGTGGCCCCTGGTTCTGTGCTCCCCGGCCATTGGAAACATTCTCTCTGAATTCAGCCTGTCCAGGCCTGCCATAATTTTATATGTTTCGATGAGATCCCCTCTCAATCTTCTAAACTCCAGTGAGTACAAGCCCAAACTATTTAATCTCTCTTCGTAGGTCATTCCCGCCATTCCAGGTATCAGCCTGGTGAATCGCCGTTGCACTCTTTCCATGGCAAGAACATCCTTCCGCAGATGGGGCGACCAAAACTGTACACAATACTCCAGATGCGGTCTCACCAGCACCTTGTACAGCTGTAGTAAGGTATCCCTATTCCTATACTCGAACCCCCTTGATATGAAGGCCAACATACCATTTGCCTTCTTAATCGCCTGTTGCACCTGCATGCTCTCCTTCAGTGACTGGTGCACAAGAACACCCAGGTCCCTCTGCACTTCCCCATCTCCCAATCTATTGCCATTTAGATAATAATCTACCCTCCTGTTTTTACCCCCAAAGTGGATAACCTCGCATTTATCCACATTATAGTGCATCTGCCACGTATCCGCCCATTCCCCCAACCTGTCCAAATCACACTGTAGCCTCCTGACATCCTCATCAGAGCCCACCCCTCCTCCTAGTTTAGTGTCGTCAGCGAATTTGGAAATATTGCATCCAATTCCCTGATCCAGATCATTTATATATATTGTGAACAGCTGGGGTCCCAGGACAGATCCTTGCGGCACCCCGCTGGTCACTGCCTGCCACTCCGAAAACGAGCCGTTTATTCCAACTCTCTGTTTTCTATCCGCCAGCCAGTTCTCTATCCACGTTAATACTTTGCCCCCAATCCCATGAGCCTTAATTTTGCATGATAATCTTTTGTGTGGAACCTTATCGAAGGCTTTCTGGAAGTCAAGGTACACCACATCCACTGGCTCTCCCCCATCTATTCTACCAGTTACCTCCTCAAAAAATTCCAGCAGATTAGTCAAACACGATTTACCCTTTGTAAATCCATGTTGACTCTGTCCGATCCTTTCCCCATTTGTCAAGTGCTCCGCTATTTTATCCTTAATAATGGACTCTAGCATTTTGCCCACAACCGATGTAAGGCTTACTGGTCTATAATTCCCTGCTTTCTCTCTACCCCCCTTTTTAAATATTGGGGTAACATTAGCTAGCCTCCAATCCACGGGTACTGTTCCCGAGTCAATGGAGTTCCGGAAGATGATCCTTAGAGCATCTGCTATCTCCAGGGCCACCTCCTTAAGTACCCTAGGATGTAGTTTATCAGGCCCTGGGGATTTGTCGGCCTTCAGTCCCCTCAACTTACCCAACACCATATCCCTAGAGATACTAATTTCTGTCAGCTCCTCCCTCTCATTAGTCCCTATGTTTGCCGATATTCCTGGGAGGTTATTTGTGTCCTCCTTTGTGAATACAGAACCAAAGTATGAGTTTAATTGGTCTGCCATTTCCTTATTCTCCATTATATATTCTCCCGAATCGGACTGCAAGGGACCGACTTGGGATTTTACCAGTCTTTTCCTCCTGATATACCGATAAAAGCTTTTGCAGTCTGTCTTTATGTTTGCTGCAAGTTTACTTTCGTATTCTATTTTCCCCTTCCTGATTAATCCCTTTGTCCTCTTGCTGTATCCTGTACTGCCCCCAATCTTCCGGTCTGGTGCTTTTTTTTGCCAGTTGATATGCCCTTTTTTTTGATTTTATGCTGTCCCTAATTTCCCTCGTTATCCACGGTTGAGTCACCTTTTTAGGTTTATTTTTATGCCAAACCGGTATAAACATGTTCTGGAATTCTTCCATTCTATCTTTGAATGCTTGCCATTGTCTATCCACTGTCAATCCCCCCAGAAACACCACCCAATCAATCTTACCCAATTCCCGTCTCATACCCTCGTAATTCCCTTTATTTAAGTTCTGGACCTTAGTCTCTGATTCAATTTCCTCACTCTCCATCTCGACTGAGAGCTCGATCATATTATGATCGCTCTGACCCAAGGGGCCTCGTACAAGAAGATTGCTGATAAGTCCCTTCTCATTGCACAATACCCAGTCTAAAATGGCCTGATCTCGAGTCGGCTCCTCGACATATTGGTCCAGATAACCGTCCCGAAAACATTCCAGGAATTCCTCCTCCTCAGAATTTTTACTAATTTGGGTAGTCCAATCAATATGTAAATTAAAGTCACCCATGATGACAGCTGTGCTCTTATCGCACGCTTCTCTAATTTCCCTTTTTATGCCTTCCCTCACCTCCATATTACTATTTGGAGGCCTATATATCACACCCACTAACGTTTTCCTCCCCTTGCTATTTCTCATTTCTACCCATACAGATTCCGTTTCATCCGAGTTAATATCCTTCCTTTCCATTGCATTAATCCCCTCCTTTACCAGCAATGCTACCCCACCTCCCCTACCTTTTTGCCGATCCTTCCTAAATATTGTATATCCCTGGATGTTAAGTTCCCAGCCTTGCCCACCCTGCAGCCACGTTTCTGTAATCCCAATCAAATCATACTTGTTTACCTCTATTTCCACAACTAATTCATCCACCTTGTTCCTAATGCTTCTAGCATTAAGATACAAAGCCTTCAGGCTTGCTTTTTTCACACTCTCATTATGAATTAGTTTGGCCCTTTGTGTTTCTCTCCTTTGCTTATTGCTTCTCACCTTTCTACCATCTATTTCTGACTTCATATGACTTCCCTCTTTTCCACTACCTAGGTTCCCATCCCCCTGCCAAATTAGTTTAAATCCTCCCGAACCGCCCTAGAAAATATTACCCCGAGGACATCGGCTCCCTCACAGTTCAGGTGTAGACCGTCCCCTTGGTACAGGTCACTCCTCCCCAAGAACTGGTTCCAATGCCTCAGGAATTTAAATCCCTCTCCCTTGCACCACTGCTCAAGCCACGTATTTAGCTTATCTATCTTACTCTCTCTAAACTTGGACTGGGACTTGGACGCCATAGAAATGCGATGGTGCGTTGGCAGAATCGTGAGGGAGTGGCTACGTACCGTGTCGGGGTGGACGAAACTCTCTGTGCTCCCGCTGTCGATCAGGCAACTGGTGGCGCGGCCGTTTACCGCGATATCCATCATGGAGCTGGATAGATGGTGAGGGTGGCCTTGATCCAGCGTCACGGAGGCCAGTATGTGGCTTAGTGAGTCACTATAGTCATCCGCCGAGACGGTGGTCGGTTCCGGTGACGAAATGGCGGTTGAGTGCGTTGGATACGATGGCGGCGGATGCCATGCGGCCGGGGGTACACAAAATGGCGGATAAGATGGCTGCTCCCACGGCCCGCACGCTGCGCTGCTGGCTGGCTTCCCCTTGCAGGCGTTAGCGTAATGGCCTTTCTTCCCGCAGCCCGAGCAGGTAGCTGTCTTAGCTGGGCAGTGCGCTCTGGGATGTTTTAACTGGCCACAGAAATAGCATTTTTGGGCCTGGTTACTGGGCATCGAAGCAGTTCTTACCGGAGGCTGCTGTCTCGGTTGGGTCGCTGCAGCGGTTGGTGCCGGGGGCGGCGGTCCCGTGTCCCACGGTTTCGATTGCCATGTCTCGGCGCCGTTACGGGGGTATGCCTCGAGGTTTCGGTGGGCCTCCTCTAACGAGAGCGCAAGGGCAATGGCCGTCTTCAGGTCGGGTTCCTTGCTTTCTAGCAGTCTCTGCCGGGTGTGGTCTGACTGGAGGCCCCTGACGAAGGCATCACAGGCGAGTCCCTGCGCGTGCTCCACAGCCGTTACCGCTTTACAATCGCAGTCTCTGCAGAGTGCCAGTAGCGCCCGTGCAAATGCCCCTACCGATTCTCCCGGTTGCTGCCTGCGGGATCCCAAGAGGTGTCGGGCGTAAATTGTGTTCACTGGGCGCGTATATTGCCCTTTTAGTAGCTCGAGGGCCGCCACGTACGTATTAGAGTCCCGGATTAGCATATATACTTGATGGCTCACCTGGGCGGTCAAAATTTTCAGTTTGTGATCCTCCTCTGTAACCTGTGAGATTGCGAGGAAGGATTCAAAGCAGCTCAGCCAGTGTTCAAACTTGGCTGATGCACCCACATCTTGAGGGTCGAGGTCCAGGCGTGGTGGTCTGAGGGCTCTCAGCAATGTCTGCTGTATCCGTTGCTGTTGTTGCTCCTCAGGTGTCGCCATTTAACTTTTAGCTAATAAAATTGATACGCTTATCAATTACTTCATAAAAGGTGATGAGTCGAAGAAGAGATGATGAGTCGAAAGAAGAGATGAATAAGGCTTTTATTAGCTAAGAAGAGACCATGCTTCTTCGTGAGTGACTGAACAAGTCTGAACGAAACCCACACGGTGGTGGGTGGAGTCAGCTGAGGCATGCCTCCATACACAGCGCCACCCAGAGGTGGCAATATACAATACAGTGGTTTACCACATGCGTCACGCTCGTTAACTTCTGCCGAGCGTAACTACGCCCAGATTGACAGAGAGGCCCTCAGCCTAGTGTGGGGGGTGAAGAAGTTCAATCACTACCTGCACGGTCAAAAATTTACTCTACTAACCGATCATCAACCTCTTGTCTCCGTTTTCAACCCTCAGAAGGGCGTACCGATAGTGACAGCACAACGGCTGCAGAGATGGTCCCTTTTCCTAGGGGCACACCAATATGACATCGAGTACAAAGGAACTAAAGAGCATGGAAATGCTGATGGATTGTCACATCTACCATTGCCGACGGTGGAAGAAGAAGACCTTGCAGTGGATCCAATGGAGTTATTCCACTCGACCATAGTCGAATGTCTCCCTGTGACGAATGCAAACATAGAAAAGGAAACACGGAATGACCCGACACTATCATGGGTCTATGATTTAACGGTGAAGGGATGGCCAGCACATGGCGAACCACTGCTGCCAGCATTCTCGCCGAGAAGAGAACAGCTGTCAGTGTGCAGAGGAACCTTGATGTGTGGATCCAGAGTAGTAATTCCACCTAAGTTGACGGATAGAGTGCTCAATGAGCTTCATGAGGGTCATCTGGGTGGGGTAAAAATGAAGAACTTAGCCAGAGCGTTTGTGTGGTGGCCGGGAATCGATAGAGAAATCGAAGAGATGACCAAGAGCTGTGCAGGATGCCAGAAGGTCCAAAACGCCCCACCACAAGCTCCTCTGCATCCATGGGAGTGGCCCTCATCTCCATGGCAAAGGGTGCACATTGATTTTGCTAGTCCCTTCATGGACTCGATGTTTTTAATTGCGGTGGATGCACATTCAAAGTGGCCAGAGGTAATAAAAATGTCCTCAACCACCACGGAAAAAACTATCACAGTTTTACGAACCATATTCGCCAGGAATGGGCTGCCTGAACAGATTTGCTCTGACAATGGACCACAGTTTGTGTCTGAAGAGTTCCGGAGGTTCTTAAAGAACAATGGTGTTAAGCATTACACATCTGCCCCATATCATCCAGCCACTAATGGATTGGCCGAGAGGTTTGTCCAAACATTCAAGAAGGCTATCAAGGCAATGTGTAATGAAGATATACCCCTACAACACAAGGTGGACAACTTCTTGTTTGTCTACCGGAATGCGACACATGCGGTTACCAACCAAACTCCAGCCATGATGTTCTTCAATCGAAGACTACGATGCCGCTTGGATTTGGTTAAGCCAAACGTCCGAAGAGATGTGGAGAACAGGCAGTTTCAGAATATGAATGAAAGGCCGACCAGGAGTTTTAAGATAGGTCAACCAGTTTTGGCCCGGGACTACCGCACTGAGAAATGGCAGCCAGGAACGATTTGTACACGACAAGGACCTCTCATGTATACCGTAGACGTTGGGGAGAGCACTGTAAGACGCCATGCTGACCAGATTCTAGAGTCACTGGAAAACGTCAACTCCACACCACGATCTGATACACCTGGTAATGAAATCGACGTTCCAATTGCAGCTACCGCAGAACCGGTAATATTGGAAGCAGATGAACCAAACAACGACATTGATTCCGACTCAACATTGCCAGAAGAACCTGATACCCCAAAGAGGCGTTATCCAGACAGAATCAGGAAGCCTCCTCAAAGACTGAATTTATAATTGCTTAAATTAACCAATGTATCTAGCAACAGTAATTGTGATTGTAATTAGTTATCATTTAGTTGTTAAATGAATGTTATGTACTGTTTATCTAAAAGGGGAGGAATTGTTGTGTATGTACCTTTAAGAGAATAACTGGTCTCAGACTGCAGTACCGGCAGTGACCACCCCTGTATAAAAGGCACTAGTGAGCCTCTGTGTTTTTAGTTTCACTATGGACTTCCACCAGTAAAGACTTATTTTGTTCACTCCTGCTGTCCGTGTCTCAATTATTCACGGACGTAACACTATCCAGTGTCACCTCATCGGAACAACCTCTCTCACCATTGACAGATCACTTCTGACATCTCAACCTCACCTGCCATCTATTCCATCAGCATCGGTGCCCTTGAAAATATCTCACCTTGGTCCTCAGAATCCCACCACAATCAGTCCCAACACCAGCAGCACCAGGCACACCAGCAGCACCAATAACAACACCAACCTCCTCCGCAATCAGCTGGTGCTGCACAGGACAGAGGGCATCAGCACCCAACCACATTGCTGCTTGGGATGCCAGGGATGGCCTCACCATTGCCAGATTTACTTCACTTGACGCTGTACACCCTGGTTGCCACATGATGCGCCAGGTTGGCACCACCCCACACCAACACCATAAAGCATCCCGACAATGCCCAAGCCATTCCTTTCACACTCATCACCATTGCGGGGGGTACTGTTATGTCTTACCATTCACTGCAACTCACTAAGCCACTTCCAAAGGTGCACATGGATCTGTACAATAAGGTAGAGTGTTGAAAATAAAGGTTTCAATGTTTGACACCACATTAACAGAAATTTCACATGAACATTGGCTAAAATACCCAAGTGCCTACCCTTGTATGTTGTTAGTTGGTATGATTGCAGTAGGATGAGGGTGAGTGTGAGGGGTGGCTAGTGAGATGGGGAAGTGATAATGTAGATAGAGAGGGATGGGTGGAGGTGCAAGGTAAGTTGGTGTGAGTAAGGATGTGCAGGAGTAGGGTAGGGAAGGCAGAGTGATGGGGATGTGATGAGTGGCACAGCAGGATGAGGTTGAGTGTGGCTTGGCAGTAATGTTTCGTGATCTATTGAGACCATTGAAATGTTTCCGCCACTGCAGCCTAGTCCTCTGAACAACATCCCTGCTTGTGTCCTCCTAATGACATCTCCCTGCTTATGCCCTCCTCTGCAATGTGCAACCAGGCTGCGTTGATCTCCTGGAGAGGTCTCTTCCACCCATGGGAAGGGAAGATGACCTCCCTGCGTGATGTGGCTCCCTCCATAAGCATATGGAGGGAGTCATGAGAGAGCCTGGGTGCAGGCGTGCACCTCTGTGCAGTGCTTGTCAGTGTTTCTAGCACTTCAATGCTGCAGAACACTGACAGCACAACTGTCAAAATCAATTTGCCCACGGTCCCTTTAAGGAAACCGGCTGGTGACGCATCATCAAGTGATGTCATCAGACCCGCTTCCTTCAATTGGCCGGGAAACACGCTGGGCGGGCTTAACCAGCCCAATCAGCGTTAAATTCTTTCCACAGAGCGGGCTGGAGCCAGCAGCGGGGTCGCATCCCGCCACCGACCCCAGTCACACTGAGCCTGCCTCGGTAGATGAAATCGCGACCATAATGTGTTCATCTGAAATTCGGCTGTTAATTTAGCAAGGGTGCTAACCCATTTAAAATAAACAGGGTAAAGCCTCTGATGAAATAGTTGAGAGAGAATTTCAGATTAAATCGGTTAGCCCCTGTGCTAAATTAGCAGAGGAATTTCAGACGAACGTATTGAGCGTCTGCATGTTAGTATTGCACGGCATAATTTTAGGGGCTGCATTTTTGTAAATCGACATCACAGAAACATACATTTTAATCTACAATGGCGTAACTTTAGAAATAATGGGGGGAGAGCTCATCAGAAGTCCCAGCCATCAGCTTGACATGGTGGCTCCGAGTCCATCACTGAGGCTGATGTCTCTGAAATCCAGTGTCCTCTATAGTCTTCAGCCATCTATCCTTTTTTCATCATTTGGACTTCACAATCTTATAAGAATTTTCCAGGTTCCAAGACATTTAAATAAAACGTCTGCAGAATGTTTTGTTCTGAGGTTTCAATAACAGAAAAAGCGAAATCCAGCTCTTACCTTGGTTTGTGTTATAGCGCAGATGAATTGCATAAAAAGAGCTCGTCATTGTTTAGGTTTCTGTTCTGTAAGCTATTAATCAGACTCCTTACAAAGTAACAGCCTGAGGAGAGAATTTCTCCTCAGGGAATACATTGTCAGTATATGTCAAATTCAGTTTTGCCTCTATTGGTGATGCCATTGCGTATCTGTAATTATGAATTATTGTCTGAGATGCTTGTTTAGTCAACTTGATACTGATAAAGCGAGGCAGCACTTAATTAAAAAAGTAAACCACATAGTGTCAGCTTCAATTTCTCCCAAATTGTGTACAATAGGGACTTGATACAGGCTAAAGCTACTGCTACAATGCTTAATGATGTGCTTCAAAACCAGCATCCAAAGACCACACTACAAAAGCAATGACCTTTCCATGACTCACCTCAGCCATACTTCTGATTTCTCTAAGTAGCACTGCCAGTTAACTGTTAAATCTTGTATAGCTTTGTGCTGTCAACTTGAGTTCACTAGGAACTGAGTCAAAACTACCGAAATTAATTATGCTTAGGACCTTTAAAGCCGGGAGAGGGAAGAAACTTTCATCCCACCAGTTGGAGGTCAATTCAGAGCCAAGCAGTGAAAGGACAAGTATTCTAATTTACACTTGCCAGCCAGTTATAAGATAAATAAAATTTGAATTGTGTTAGCCATGGCTCAGGTGGTAGCACTCTCGCCTCTGAATTAGAAAATCTAGGCTGACACTCCAGTGCAGTGCTGAGGGAGTGCTGCACTGTCGAAGGTGCCGTCTTTCGGCTGAGATATTAAACCGAGGCCCCGTCTGCTCTCTCAGGTGGACGTAAAAGATCCCATGGCACTATTTCGAAGAAGAGCAGGGGAGTTATCCCCGGTGTCCTGACCAATATTTATCCCTCAATCAACATAACAAAAACAGATGACAGTATCTGGTCATTATCACATTGCAGTTTGTGGGAGCTTGCTGTGTGCAAATTGGCTGCTGTGTTTCCTATATTACAACCGTGACTACACTTCAAAAGTATGTAATTGGCTATAAAGCACTTTGGGACGTCCTGAGATCGTGAAAGGCGCTATATAAATGCAAGTCTTTCTTTCTTAAAAGAAGATGCACTGCACATAAAAAAGGAAATAATTGATGTGCAAACTATTGAACAAAACTGCATTTGCACAAAGCATTGGGTTAACCACATAGGGTTGGATGTCCTCTTGCTGAGTAGAAGCAGACTTCGATTGGAGATTTTTTTTAAATTCATTTATGGGATGTGGGCTTCGCTGGCAAGGCCAGCATTTATTGCCCATCCCTAATTGACCTTGAGAAGGTGGTGGTGAGCCGCCTTCTTGAACCGCTGCAGTCCGTGTGGTGAAGATGCTCCCACAGTGCTGTTAGGGAGGGAGTTCCAGGATTTTGACCCAGCGACGATGAAGGATCGGTGATATACTTCTAAGTTAAGATGGTGTGTGACTTGGAGGGGAACTTGGAGGTGGTGGTGTTCCCATGCGCCTGCTGCCATTGTCCTTCTAGGTGGAAGAGGTCGCACGTTTGGGAGGTGCTGCCAAAGAAGCCTTGGCAAGTTGCTGCTGTGCATTTTGTAGATGGTACACACTGCAGCCACGTTACGCCGGTGGTGGAGGGAGTGAATATTTAAGGTGGTAGATGGGGTGCCAATCAAGCGGGCTGCTTTGTCCTGGATGGTGTCGAGCTTCTTGAGTGTTGTTGGAGCTGCACTCACCCAGGCAAGTGAAGAGTATTCCATCACACTCCTTACTTGTGCATTGTAGATAGTAGAAAGGCTTTGGGGAGTCAGGGGCTGAGACACTCGCCACAGAATACCTAGCCTCTGACCTGCTCTTGTTGGCACAGTATTTATGTGGCTGGTCCAGTTAAGTTTCTGGTCAATGGTGACCCCCAGGATGTTGATGGTGGGAGACTAAGTGATGGTAATGCCATTGAATGTCAAGGGGCGGTGGTTAGACTCTCGCTTTTTGGAGATAGTCATTGCCTGGCACTTCTGTGGCGTGAATGTTACCTGCTACTTATCAGCCCAAGCCTGAACATCGTCCAGGTCTTGTTGCAGGCGGGCATGGACTGCTTCATTATCTGAGGAGTTGTGAATGGCACTGAACACTGTTCAGTCATTAGCGAACATCCCCATTTCTGACCTTATGTTTGGAGGGAAGGTCATTGATGAAGCAGCTGAAGATGGTTGGGCCTAGGACACTGCCCTGAGGAACTCCTGCAGCGATGTCCTGGGGCTGTGATGATTGACCTTCAATCACCACAACCATCTTCCTTTGTGCTAGGTATGATTCCAGCCAGTGGAGTCATACCCACAGACTGTCACTTTCAACAGCTTTTTTTCTCATGGACATTTAAATATTTAAATTTCAATCAATCAGCCTTTAGATTTTTCTGTGGTTGTATTCTGTGATTGGAATAGTCAGCAAAAGTGAGGGCTAGTTTATAACTTAAAGAAGATTTTTTTTCTTTCTCCACTGAATGCGGTTTGGCGATCCTGCTGGAGTCTGACCTCTGAGAGGCACACCCCTTTACGGCAAGTGGAAAAGCAAAATAAAAAGCGAGAACGGCAGAGGATTTTGCTTCACCACTTCTTTATCTTTAAAAAAGAAAGATCAACTAGCAAGTTAGTTGTTCCACTGTCCTATTGGCCTATCCAGCTGCTATCTTGGAGCTTAGCATTAGAGGGAATTAGGAAATACATACATTGAAAAACATATAAGTTACAACATGGAAATGGGCCATTCGGCTCAACCCGTCCATGTTGGTGTTTACCTTCCCTATGAGGAAATCTGAACCCTGTTGGTGGCTGCTGCCATGAGGAAAAAATATTCCCCAATTCTAGTGGCTTACTGCCATGTGTGAAATTCCGGCCTTTATTGTAATGATAACAATAGGATTAAATATCAACAGTGTAAGAACTTAGCTTGGGCTTTAAACATTATCTGAACTGAATGAACAAACGCAACTTCATCTTGCTGAGTAAATGGGAACTATGTATGATTACAGGAAACTCTTTGGTATCTGGCACCGACGGGACCGGGATGGTGCCGGTTGATAAAAATTCCGGATAACGGAGAGGTATATCTACCGAGGCTATTTTTAACAAACAAAAATAAAAAAATCAAGAAATGTGCAGTATAATTGGGTACTCACCTACAGAATGTTGTGTTAAATGGATGGTGGAAGATGCTTGATTAAGTACAGTAATGCCAGTTGAGGGTAATCCATAACTCTTTAATTACTTAACAGTAAAACAAAACTTATAAACGACTGTATACAGGAAACTTTGTGTTATCTGGAGGCTAACTGTCCGGAATGCTCGAGCCACCGGCAAAAATCAGGTGCCGTTTTTGTTAGGTCTTTTTTCTTCTCGTTGCTTTTTTCCTCAACAGTCAAGCTCTGCAAGGTCTGCTGAAGCTGTTGCTAAGCTACAGAGATGCCTGGACTGTTTAAAGGGTTTGTTGACAGATATGGAGCTCAGAAGCTTCTGTATCTTTCAACATTAGCGCTGGAGTGTCCGGCAGTTTTGAGGGAACGGCAACAGCTCGGTCCCATCAGTGCCGGATAGCACAAAGTTTCCTGTACTGTCGTTTTCGGAGTGAGAATTGTGCTGGTTAAATGAGAGTTTCCTGTAGTATTGCAAATGCACTCTAGATACTTTGAGACACAAGGGTAGTTTTTCACAGTTTTGCTCTGGACGTATTGGACTGTAAGGAAGCCCATCTGATTTTTCCATTCATTAATTTAAATGGAGCGAAAATTGGGTGAGCTCCATTATGGTCGTGTGCTCCTCCTGCCTGATTTTCATCCATTTACTGCGCCCGGGTGATCCAATAGCCCTAGGCGCTGGAACAGGAGAACTGGCCATAATGCCCCATCTGCATTACAGATGAGTTAACAATCCAGTTACTTTGAATCAAAATAAGTATTAAGAAATACATTTTGCCTTTAATATACCTTGTCCTGGGTTCTATCCCAATAAATGGCAGGTGCACCATTTTGTAGGTAGCATTCATAGCATTTTTGCCTGCCAATTTAAAAAAAAATCAAATAAAACAAATCTTTTTTTTTAAAAAGGAACAAATATCCATTTCAGATATAGCTGGTGAGTAATGTGTGATGACTCTGTCAGTTCTAACAGATTTATATGGTGCAGCATTATTAATATGGCAATCTTGACTTGCTTGCTGGAGAAGGAGACAGCCACCTCCTGATGCCTGATTTTAGGTTGTGAAAGATTTGAAAAGAGGCTGTATTATCAGTCGGCATTCAGCAATGTGCAGTATTCAGAATATAAAAGGTTAGAAGTCTAAAATGTTTAATGATAAAAGAATATATAACTGAGTTAAATTGAAGTGAAATGAAACAATACAGTACTTAGATAAGATCAGACACCAGCTGCATTAGGGTTGAGTATAATATGTAACAACGCTTCGGATCTGCCTCTAGAGCTTAAGACCTTTATGGCCTTTCCTTATCATTCCAACTGATTGCACTGAACTGGAGGTGCAACAAAGGAGACTCCCAATCACATGAAGACATTAATTTAATCTAACATGTAGTAACTGGTGAAATATTTGTCCGTTGAATTGTGAATGGGGGAGGATTCTGACTGAATGGCGGCTGATGCTGACTGTGAATAGAGGGATTCTGACTCTGAATAGGGGAGGATGTTGACTGTTAATGGGGGAAGATTCTCACTGTGAATAGTGGGGCGGGGGGGGGGGGGAGCGGTGTCAACCTGTGAGTGGAGGGGGTGTTCTGATTGGGAATGTGAGGTGGGGGGGGGGCAGTTCTACCAAGATTTTTGATTTATCTAAGAACAGAAAACAATAGCACTTGACAGAATTGAAAGAATTATTATCTTTCCATACAGCATCCATGTACACGGCTTTCAACCTTACAATCACGTGTATATAAATGAAATGTGTAGGCCCCAAAATGCCTCATGCCTGACAGTCCTCTCCAGCACTGACCTTGCCAAGGGTTTGTAGCTTCACTGGGACGGCACATCATTTACATGAGCCAAGCAGGTGTAAGCACCACCTTGGGCACAGAAAGGCTCCTCCATAGACCATGTACGATTTACCCACTGTGGACTTTACTTCATCTCCCGAAGGAAAATTCTGATAAGACATAATGAGCACAGTTAAAAGGATGGATCAGAGAAAAGATATCCACATTACGAAAAAAAAATGACAATGGAAGAGAGTTGTTCTTTAAATATAGTACAGGAAACTTTGGTTTATCCGGAGGTTGTATGTCCGGAATACTTGATCTAACGGCAAAAATCAGGAGCCGTTTTCTATAAGTTTTTTTAGTTCTCGTTCTTTTTTTTCCCCAGTCAGGCACTGCAAGGTCTGTAGCTATAGCAACAGCTTCAGCTAGAGACGCTTGCAGCTGCAGCGGACTCTTTAGAAGCTGTTGCTAAGCAACAGTGTTTGTTGTCAGATACGGAGATGAAAACCTCCGTATGCTTCAACATTAACTTTGTATGTCCGGCAGTTTTGATAGATCGGCAACACACCGGTCCCGTCGGTGCCGGATATCACAAAGTTTCCTGTACTTGGTAGAATTTCAAAGTTTTGCACTTTGGCTGTTGTCCAGCTTGTTTTTTATATTTTAAGTATGTGTGTCATAATAGGAGCTAATACTCTTCTAGGTATTGACAACTGGATAAATCTGACCCGGATTAACCCAGATGAAGAGATTCAAGGAGAGATACACCTGGGCTTAGAGATACTCCAAGACCGGAACACAAAGGCGGTTAGATGCCAGCTTATTGAAGCCAGGTGAGAGGAAGTTGATCTGTAAAGGAGGAGCATCTGCAATAAAGAGAAGGCCCTCCCACATATCTCTGTTGCACATAATATCATGTTCAATTACTGTTGTGCCATTCCACAATTTAACTACTTCAGTTTAAGTATTTTGAAAGAATGTCCTCATATGAAATATTCTTTGCACAACACACTTTTTACATAGATTATTTTCTAGTTTAAAATGCTAACTCAATCAGATAATCATTTTATTATGGAGTAAAAAATGTATTTTTGTTCATTATTTAAAGGCTGATTTAGAGTTGATGTTGCACTGTATTGTGATATGTCTTTATGTGCCCCCCTTCCCATCTCCACACCAATGGTGGTCGTCCCTTCAGCCGTTTAGGGCCCACACTCTGGAATTTCCTCCCTAAATATCGCCGCCTTTCCACCTCTCTCTCCTCCTTTAAGACCAACCTTTAAACCTACCCCTTTGAGCAGACTGTTGGTTACTCCCTTAATATCTCCTTCTTTGGCTTGTTGTCCATATTTTTGATTATGCCTCTGTGAAATGTCTAGGGTCATTTTTCTATGTTAAAGGCACTATCTAAATGCAAGTTCGTGTTGTTGATATAAGGGCTTAAGACTTGGCTGTACTGGAACACAATTTACATGGTGCTATATTTAATGTGAACAGCAACCCATAAAAATGGCAGCCAGGAATATTTTAAACATATTATCCTTTTTAATTATTGGGGTGGACTGAATTGTATAATCATTGGTTTCGCATAGCAGGATGCACTGTTATTAAGACAGGGGTCTCACAAGTTTGATCATAGTGATTACTGGGAGCACAGAAAGACTTGGAGAGATTGTGCTTGAGCGCCAACAGGCTTTTCTGAGGAATCCAATTTTTATCAGCTTTTCCAATCGTCCTTGCCATTTATTGACCGCATCATATTATGGACATGAGCATGAAGCCAAGGTGAAATCAAAAAATATTAAAAGATAAAAACCTCTGAATGAGAGAAACATTTTGAGATGCAAAATCTGACATAGTAAATTGAATAGAGAGTGAAGGAGATTTACAGCAAGATATTCTTGGACCAATCTACCTTCAGCCCACATCCTCAACTGCTTGTTTTTGAGCACTGAGACCCACATTAGTAGTATCGGTAGCCGATGTGAAGATCTCATGCGGCTGGAAGCAACCCAAATGTAACTCCAGGATTCGTTGAAGCCGTTGACCAGGAAGAGTCACTTTCTTCCCCTGCTGGCCTTAGTGAGATTACTTTTAGGTTGCAGCTGGCTGTATGAGACCGGTGCGTTGGAAAATCAGTGACAACAGCACGGTCCTGACACAGTATAAAAGCAGCTTTAGATAAATGGGAAGTCATCTGCACTCGGCATAAGTAAATCTCTCTTATAGGTGCTATAAAATTGTGATTTTTTTTTATTGCACTTTATGAATTCTGAACTTTCCATCATTAGGATTATCTGGCCGCGACTCAGTGAATATCATAAATATTAATCATGTAAGTCGGTCTTCACAATTCACTTGTAACTCTGTCGAACCTGTGAATTATGAGGTCAACTCACATTCTGAATATTTATAGGACCTAATGACATCTTCTATACTGCATGTGAAAATGGAAGATTTTTCTGCTGGCAACAGTTTCAACAGAGTTTTACATTTTCCTCTCGGCATTAATGACCTGAATTGTATCCATTTGCTAGTTAATTCAGCACCACTTCAATGCTTAATGAAGGGGGGCTAATAATGCACTTAACCAGTTGATTTATGGTGGCATACTGACCATCATTCAACTGCTCTAAACAATACCAGTGATTTAGAGCCTTTCTGTCAACAGTATCTCCTGAATGTACATTTAGTGCACCAATGTACTGCCGCAGAGGAAGAAAGTGATGTCGAACACAACAGAATATATTTGAGTCCAAATGAATTAGTGGCTCTAAGGGAAGAGCAATGTTTTCAGATCAGCTGCTAAATCATTGATAGTATAAGCCAGGAATTGTGCTCTTTTGTTATCTGTAGTCTTGTTTCAGATTTCCAGCATCGGCAGCATTTTGCTTTTTTTTCATTAAAAAAGTTAGATTGCTAAATAAACAAAGGCACTTTGAGGTGTATGTATGTAAATGCACAAAGCATGTTCTGAGCAAAAGGCAAAAATTGCTGTGTGAAGAATATGCGCTGCCGATGGCACCCTGCACTGGTGGGAATCCTACAGTAGCTGCAAACCCCACAGACCTTTCCTGCTGGCTCTTAGGGTCCATGGGGAACATGATGAAATCATTAGCCCTGGGAAACAGTGTGCCTGTGGCCTGCTTTACGCCTGCCCTCTTGTTCTGGATTCCCCCACCACAGGAAATTATTTCTCTATATCTACCCTATAGAATCCCTTAATGATTTTAAATATCTCACCCTTCAACTTTTGAAACTCAAGGGAATACAAGCTACTTTTATGCAACTTGTCCTCGTAATTTAACCCTTTAAGCTCTGGACTCATTCTGGTGAAGCTGCACTGCACCTCCTCCAAGACCAATATATCTTTCCTGAGGTGCAAGGCCCAAAACTGTTTTCCAGATAGGGTCTGACCAAGACTCTGTACAACTGAAGCATCACTTCCTCACTTTTGATTCCAATCCCCTTGAGATAAAGACCAACATTCCGTTAGCCTTTTTGATCGCTTTTTGTACCTGTGCACGAGCTTTTAGTGATTTGTGTACATGGACACCTAAATCCCTTTGCTCCTCCACAACTCCTAGTGTCTCAGCATTAAGATAATATTCAGATTTGTCTTTCTCAGATCTAAAGCAGTTGACCTCACACGTCCCCACATTGAACTCCATTTGCCAAAGTTTTGCCCACTAGCTTAATCTGTTTATATCCCTTTGTAACTTCCTCTCCCATCTACACAACTTACTGTACCTCCCAATTTAGTTTCATTTGCAAACTTACATATAGAACTCTCTATTCCTTCATCTAAGTAATTATTATATATGGTGAAAAGCTGAGACACTAGTACAGATCCTCCTGAGGAATACCACTTGTCACATCCCGCCAATCAGATCAAATCCTTTATCCCCATCTCCCTGTCTCCTACCTCCCAATCATTTACTACCTCATGTCACAATTGTTCAAGTGCTCAGTCACTCTGGCCGCGATTTTGCTGGCGCTTAGGGGGCGGGCTCGGAGGCGGGTCAGGTGTTAAAGTTGCAAAGGTCGGAAACCCACCGCGAACCCACCTCCATGTGAGTTTCAAGAGTGTCGGGTCTGTGATTTCACAACAGACCTGACACCAAGCGGCAGGTAAGGGATTTAAGGCACTTAACTCCTTGTTAAGTGCTTATTAACTTCAATTTTGAGAGCCTTTTGCAATTTTCCAACATTTGATTCAGGTTTCATGGCGTTCGGAGATCATGCCAGGTAAGTGTGTCGGGAAGACCAACGAGCTGGAAGCTTCACAGCTGCAACTGCAGTCTAAAAACTGCACTCTCAAATCTGCTCAATTTCAGCTGTCAGATGTTGCTGATTTCACGATTTGGGAGACTGTCTTGAGGCTGTAAGTATCTGGTGTTAACTCTATATCCACTGTCACCTACATTGCTGGACATAAAAGGCGCCCTCACCCTTCACTGTGCCACCACAAATTGGGCTCACACAAATGGCAACGATGTCAAATGTTCATACAAGATTAATTTATTCCAACATAATAAAAGAACAGAAACTTAACATTGAATTCTATCTGAACATCCAAGTGAGTACCCTTGTAATAATTTATGTGTCATCTTTCTCTTACACATGCTTCTACGTTGTGCTACCCTGTGACTTCAGCAGATGTAGAGACAGCCTGCTCACTTCCTTGCTGCGCCTGCCTAGACATCTTTGGCGGTTATCCTCTGGGTTTTGGAGTCTTTGAAGGCCCCGCCAAAGGCTGCTCCTCCTGCAGCTGCACAGGGGCAGACTCGGCCATCACTGCTCTGGCAGTCATCTGGGGGCTCTGACCAAGGGGTTGGCAAGGGGATGGAGGTTGGAGCACTTGCATGTCGCCTCCCACCATCATCCCTCTCATGGGCCACCCACACTTTTCTGCTAGCAAGTAGCTGGACATCAGTGGGGTCATGAGGACCCATCTCTGTACTGACAGTCCTCTTAATGGGGACGTCCATGTACCTCTGGTTCCTCTCCACGATAGATGCCCATCTATCCTCCATAGCTGACCATCTATTTAGAAGAGTCACCATGTTCATTTGAGTCTGGTGATTTATGTCCTCCATGGAGGTTGCCATCCTTTCCATGGCGGAACCTACATTTGCTATTGTGTGCACAACGGCATTGCTCATGTTTGAGATGGACTCCTCCATTCTCTGCACATTCGCAGTCATCGTGGTTGCAAACCCAGTTAGAGCCTCCTGCATTTGGTCCTGAAACTCCAGCACCGCTCTCTTTCTGGATGGCCCCCGAGGCTCAGTGTTTACATGCAGCTGAGCAGAGCTAGGAGCGTCCTGCGGCCTCCGACGAGGACTCTCCTCTGCTGTCCCTGTCTCCACCAGCTGCTCTTGCTCACTCGTGCATTGTGATACACCAGGTGACAACACTACTCTAACTCGCCAACAACCCACCGTGGTGTGCGTCACTGCGCTGGTGCTGGATGCGATCATTTCTGCTGACGCTGCTACCTCAGAGGATGCAGCATTCCCTGAGGAGTCCTCCAGCTCTTCCTCCTGGGCAGTAGGGAGGGGGCTCTTGATGGTCCTGTGGGAGAGGAAAGACATGAGTTAGACATTTGATATGTAGACTGCAGACACATCCCATTGTGCACATGATGAGCATTCCATTTCTAATGACATCAGATGCCATATGTGTCACTCATGAAAGCCAAATAAGATGGATGGGAAGCATTCTGTCCCAGGCTGTTCAACTGAGCCTGTCTCTCCGTCCCCCACTTCGAGCTGTTTCCCTGATCCCACAATTTCCAGAGCGGCCTCCTCAGCATTGGTCAGCTGTGATAAGGATGGTGTTCTCTCCCTCTCCCTCTTATTGTGGACTGTCTTTTCCTGCAATGAGGGAAAGAAGTGGAGTTTCAGTAAGAGTGATGGAATGAGTGTAAAGAATGGGTAGGATAGATGTTTAGATGGAGACTGTGAAGGAGTGGGTTCCCATAATGAAGTTTCCTCCTTTTGAGTTGTTAGTTGTTGTCAGCGCATAACCTTGAGGGTGGATGTGAGGGGTGCATAGTAAGATGGGGAAGTGAATCTGTGCATAGGGAGAGAGGGATGGGGGATAGTGCAAGGGATGTTAGGTTGAGTCAGTATGTGCAGGAGTAGGGTTAGCAATGCAGAATGATGAGGATGTGATGACAGGCACAGCAGAATTAAGGTAAGTGAGCTTTTATACTCTCTTTTCCAGAACGCAGGAGATCATTGAACCTTTTCCTGCATTGGACCTAGGTGCGTCTATACACAGACCTGGCATTGACCTCCTCAGCTATTCACAGCCAGGCTGCCTTTGTCTGCTGAGGAGGTTTCCTTCTTCCATCAGATGGGTAGAGGATCTCCCAACATCCTCTGACTCCCTCCAAAAGAACACGACGGGCTTAACTAGCCCAATTAACGAAAAATTGTGTCAGCAGGTCGGCAGGAGCCGGCAGCGGGACGGGAACCTGCCTCCAGGTTCACGGCCTCTGTCTCTAATGATAGATTTCAGTAACTTCCCCACAATTGATGATAAACTGACAGGTCTGTAGTTACCTGGTTTCTCTTTCCCTCTCTTCTTAAATAATGACATTTGCAATTTTCCAATCCAAAGACACAATTCCTGAATCTAGAGAGCTTTGGAAAAATATAAGTAATGTATGTTCAATTTCTCACTTGTTTTTAATACCCTGGGGTGGAAACTATCAATAACTAGAGATTTGGCTATCTTAAGTCTTGTTATTTTCTCCATTACCTTTTTTTCTTGTATTAATCCACGAAGTTCCTCCACTTGACTTATTTTTAGGTTCCTTTGTACCGCTGGTATTTTGTCCTCTTCTATCGTTGTGAAAACAGATACAGGAAACTTTGTGTTATCCGGAGGCTAAATGTCCGGCAAGCTCGAGCCACTGGCAAAAATCAGGAGCCGTTTCATTAGGTTTTTTTTCTTTTCGTTGCTTTTTTCTCAACAGTCAAGCTCTGCAAGGTCTCGCTGAAGCTGATGCTAAGCTACAGAGACGCTTGCAAGCTACAGCCAACTGTTTAGAAGCTGTTGCTAAGCAACAGGGTTTGTTGCCAGATACGGAGCTCAAAATCTCCGTATGTTTCAACATTAGCGCTGGTTTGTCCGGCAGTTTTGATCTAACGGCAACAGCTCGGTCCCATCGGTGCCGGATAGCACAAAGTTTCCTGTACAAAGTATTCATTTAACAAGTCTGCCATTTTCTTATTATCCATTAAATTGCCTAGGCCCTAAGCTCTAGAATTCCCTGCCTAAACCTCTCCGCCTTTCTACCTCTCTTTCCTCCTTTAAGACGTTCCTTAAAACCTACCTCTTTGACCAAGCCTGCCCTAATTTCTCCTTATGTGATAAATTTACTGGCCCAGAGGTACAACAGATTTTGGGGTCAGTTCGCTTTTTAATGTTACTACAGTAATGCAAAGGAATATAAAATCAAATGTATTTCACAGCATAGCTATTTGAGTATTAAATATCCTTGTGTGAGACTACAAATTTATTCAGAATTTTTTTGGCGATTGCAATTTATTATGTTAATGCAGAGTACATGTACTGACCAAAATTATCTGCACTGCAAAACAAAGCAAGGCAACCTTTAGCTCAACCATTTCTTGATGGCCTCAATTAAAAGAACTCTTTGCAATTCAAACAACAAAGTTGTAATTTCCTGTTGCGAGTTTGACTTGGCGATATCCTAACACCTTATTTTTGGACAGCTTCTTATATAACTTCACCACCACCTCTCTCAACCCCTCCACTGCCTCTGTGTTGTCAGATTGCTTGTCAGACATTCAGTCCTGGATGAGTAGCAATTTCCTCCAGTTAGACATTAGGAAGACCAAAACCATCATCTTTGGCTCCCGTCACAAACCCTGTACCCTCACCACTGATTCTGATGTCTCCCCAGCTACTGTCTCAGGTTGAATAAGACTGTTTGCAACCTCAACATCCTATTTGACCTTGAAATGCGATTCCAACTCCATATCCTCTTCATCACAAAGACCACTTACTTGCATCTCCTAACAACAGCTGCCTCTACACCTGTTTCAGACCGTATGCTGCTAAAACCTTCAACCATACCTTTGTCAATAGCAAACTCAACTATTCCAATACTTTCCTGTCCTTGCTGACCTACGTTGGCTCCTAGTCCTCCAATGCCTCTAATTAAAGGACCATTGGTTAGGCCATTCGAGACCAGGTACAACTCCGCCCATTTGAACCTGAATTTTACATCATTGTCTACAATTGATGTAGGACCCTGATTTTCACAGTAAAGCAGCTTTATGCTGGTTTCAGCTTCCGCCCCCCCCCCCTCCGAATATGGCATCAGGCGGGCCTTCGCCATCAATGGGGTGTCTGATGTACCCCTTTCTCCCTGCACCGCCACCCCCCCCCCCCCCCACCCACGATTTTCAATTCATGGTCGCCCGTAATTCAGGTGCAGATCGGATAGCCATGAGTTGAACTTCTCCCACAAGTTGTTGTTGTTCAGCACCTCTGGCATTTTAGCAGCTTTATGACAATCGCCTGGGTTTGTGGCATGAGCTTTTGGTCAAGAACCAACTCCTGAAATTAGTATCGCCTTAAATATCAGCACAGCGTTTGTATTTCACGCCAAGATATGGAACGGAATTTAATCCCAGTATATCTTGGGAGACTAAAATTAAATCCACTTGCAAATAAACAACCAAAAATTGATCTTTTTCATTTCAGTGGGTGAAAGGTCACATGAAGGGTATAAAACACTCTTCAGCACTAATTTTGTTAGTTGAGCTGAAGGATTATTGAAGATTATATATATTTATACTAAGGTTTATAACCAATATTGACTATGTGGGTGTACTCGGCACACGACACACTTTGGAGGAGGATCTGTGATCATAAAAATTATAGATAATGTTATGTTGTGTTTATAAGGCCCACTGCAAATGCTAAAAATTGCCTGTGTGGTTGTGAAAAATAGTTTTCACTGCCACATGCTACAGTTGTCAGAATTGTGCTTACAATATCACGATAGTAAAATGAACAGAGTGATTATAGTTTGAGGTACTGTGTTCAGGTGTAATTGTTGAGTCTGATCCCATCCATGTAAAGACCTGATTGTGTGACTCTATTTGAAAATGTCTATGTATTTGGGCAAATTGATCTGAATTGATTGCAGTGCTCCATTATCATTAAATTGTAAGGGGGGTGATTCAGGCCGAATACTTTAGGCGCTAAAGAGGTAAAGAGATGGCCAAGGTGGTGTCATAAGCTGCAATGTCTGTTTAGCCTCATTTAGCACAAGACGCCATCTTGGTAAAGGTGTTGAGGCCAGTGCTAGTTTACTTAGTGGAGCTAATTTACAGAACAAACGGGAAACTGTTCAACCTCCGTTGCCTCCAGCCCAGATCCAAGGTCGTCCCATCCTCTGTCGTCAAATTACAGTATGCAGACGACGCTTGTGTCTGCGCTCACTCGGAGGTCGAACTCCAAACCATCGTCAACACCTTCACCGAAACGTACGAGAGCATGGGCCTTACACTAAACATCCGTAAGACAAAGGTCCTCTACCAACCTGCCCCCGCCACACAGTACTGCCCCCTGATTATCAAAATCCACGATAAGGCCTTGGACAGCGTGGACCACTTTCCATACCTCGGGAGCCTACTGTCAACAAGGGCAGACGTCGATGACAAAGTCCAACACCGCCTTCAGTGTGCCAGTGCAGCCTGAGGAAGAGAGTGTTTGAAGACCAGGACTTCAAACCCGGCACTAAGCTCATGGTCTACAGAGCAGCAGTGATACCCGCCTGCTGTATGCCTCAGAGACATGGACCATGTACAGCAGGTACCTCAAAACATTGGAGAGGTACCATCAATGCTGCCTCCGCAAGATCCTGCAAATCCACTGGCAGGATAGGCACACCAACGGCGGTGTTCTTGCTCAGGCTAACATCCCCAACATTGAAGCTTTGACCACGCTCGATCAGCTCCGATGGACGGGTCACATCGTCCGCATGCCCGATACGTGACTCCCAAAACAAGCACTCTACTCGGAGCTCTGACACGGCAAGAGAGCCCCAGGTGGGCAGAGGAAACATTTCAAGGACACCCTCAAAGCCTCCTTGAAAAAGTGCAACATCCCCATCGACACCTGGGAATCCCTGGCCCAAGACCGCACAAAGTGGAGGAGAAGCATCCGGGAAGGCGCCGGACATCTCGAGTCTCTTCGCTGGGAGCAAGCGGAAGCCAAACGCAAGCAGCGCAAGTCAACAAAGCAGCCTACCCACCCGCCCCTTCAACCACCGTCTGCCCCACCTGTGACAGAGACTGTAGGTCCTGCAATGGACTCATCAGTCACCTGAGAACTCATTTTAATGTGGAAGCAAGTCATCTTTGGTTCCGAGGGACTGCCTAAGAAGAAGTAACTGTCGCCCAGAGGATCGTTAAGGGGCTAATTGACAATTAAATTGCCTGCTAGCGCTTATTAAAGAGGCTGCATGCCATTTTAGTGGATTTTATTTAACAAACTCTCCTAACAGCGACCAGCTGAACATGAGTAAAAAAGTCATTGCTGAGAATTTCGAGCACTGCTTAAAGCTGTGCTCACCTTTTACTGGTCACTTGCTGCTGGAGGTTTAAAGGGGACTTTTGAAACACATCGGGAGACTTTCTGGGACACTTTGTCAAGACTTCACCAACACACTATCAACATTTATTCTGGAAATTCTCTGAGTGTGTGCTGTGCTACTCCACCTTATTGGACACCTTATAGGAGTTACTAGGAGAAAGGGAGTGCTTGGTCACTGACATCTTGCTAGGGATCCCCCTTGTTCTGCAAGAGGAATGGGAGGAGGAGATGAGGCCAGGTAGAGCAGCAGCATCTACTGCAGGAGAGAGGGACAGGAGGCGAGGTGGACTGCTTCCCCTCTGTGGGTACAGGACATCCCTCCTCCTCTGAATCTCCAATGCCACGTCCGAGAACCTGTGCACCCTCTCCCTCACTCCCTGAGCCATCCTGAAACTTGCCGCTGTGAGTCAGCCAGCCCACTCCATACCTTCAGTGGAAGTGGGTGCGTGGAGCCCACATATTATTCCATGAAAATTGCGTCTAATCAGCACTTGAGTGCTAAACCTGCAGGTGTCTGAATTAGCGCCGCCAGGCAAATTCAAATTATTGTAATCAGCAATTAGGACCAAAATTGCGTGCCAAATCCAGACTTTCAAACAGGCTTGTCTTATTACAACAGCACCCATTTAGTGCCTGTTTTCACCCTTTCACCAAAATAACCCCCTAAGGCTTTTCAGGCCTCTCTGATTCTAAAGCAAGGGAGCTGAGTAGATCTGTCAGAAATCTTCTGGTAATTCATGTAGAACATTCTGTTTCCATTGAATATTAAGATTTGTAATTCAGATAAAGAGCAGGATCGGTTTGCAGAATCAGGTATCCTGGCAACAAGTGGGAATTCTAGTTATAGATGGCTGATGCTGTTTTTGAATTTGCCCTTTACCAAGCAGTCAGATGATTGGAAAATAGCATGAGGTCAAATAAATGAAGTGCTATGGACTTGGTTCAGGAACATATAAAAACTGCTGAGATAGGCTTTTAATGATGGCAAAGTAGAAAGCTATCTCCATTCTACGTGTGTTTGTTTTGTGGTCATGTCTGATTTTATAGAGGAAGACTAGAAGCTTATATACACAAAACTGCACTTTGCCATTGTTCAGATAGTTGAGTGCATTAGTTTCCTTCTTTGTGCTGATTGACTGAGTAGATTTAATGGCTTCTCCTTAGGCCTCTGTTGACAGTTCACAATAGCCTGTCAGTTATAAGTGTTCCTAAGAAATTACTTTCATGTGAAAGGCTCTAGTCATATTTCATTGAGATTAGGATTACATAAAGGTCAATTTCTCATTTAAGAGTCTCATTTTAAATACTATCTATATACACTAATTTTATTTGTGTGGTGTTTGTCACTAGGAAAACTAATAAGAATTTAAAAAGTTTTCCCCAGAATCTTTAAAAAAAGATGTCCTCAGTACGATCATATATCCCCCAAACAGACAGCAGCAAATTAAAATACCTTAATTTGTTTTCAAACTCTACTCCTTCAGGATTCCTGTTGACAGGCAATTTACAGAACTAAATGAGCTGTTGAGATCAAATTCTCAGCAAGCATATTCATAAATTGCACTCCTAGCCACAATCCTTTTTACTTATTTATCCATTTCTAGACACCCCAAAGCGGCTCATAGACGATGAAGTACGTTAGAAGTGTAGGCACTGTTGTAATGTAGGGAAATGCAACCGCCAATTTACTCTCAGCAAGGTCCCACAAAGAGCAATGCGATAAATGACCAGTTAATCTGTTTTTAATGGTGTTGATTCAGGTATAAATATTGGCCAGGACACTGGGGATAATTCCCCTGCCCTTCTTTGAATAGTGCCATGAGATCTATTACGTCCACCTGAGAAAGCAGATGTGGCCTCTCATCCACGACCTTCTGAGTGAGAGACGTGAGTGTGACCACTGAGCCAAAGCTCACACTTAACATTAAAATAGCATTAACAAAAATCAGCATTTTATACAGTTTAAGCTGTTAAATAAAAATTGTGAGCTAAAGATGTTGGGGGTAAAAAATAATAAAAAGGGAGAAAATAGCTTATGAGAGTAAAGTAGCAAGAAATATAAAAACTGACAGTAAGAGCTTCTACAAGTATATAAAATGGAAGAGAGTAGCTAAAATAAACGTTGGTCCCTTAGAGGACGAGACTGGGGAAATAATAATGGGAAACAAGGAAATGGCAGAGAATTTGAACAAATATTTTGTATCTGCCTTCACAGTAGAGGACACTAAAAACATCCCAGTAATAGTAGAAAATCAAGGGGCAAAAGGGAGGGAGGAACTTAAAACAATCACTATCACTAGAGAAAAAGTGCTAGGCAAAATTATGGGTCTAAAGGCTGACAAGTCCCCTGGACCTGATGGCCTGCATCCTAGGGTCTTAAAAGAAGTGGCTGCAGAGATAGTGGATGCATTGGTTGTAATCTTCCAAAATTCCCTTGACTCTGGAAAAGTCCCTGCGGATTGGAAAACCGCAAATGTACAGTAATGCCCTTATTCAAAAGGGAGGGAGACAGAAAGCAGGAAGCTATAGGCCAGTTAGCCTAACATCTGTCATTGGCAAAATGCTCGAATCCATGATTAAAGAAGTAGCAGGGCATTTAGAAAATCATAATACAATCAAAGAGAGTCAACATGGTTTTAGGAAAGGGAGATCATGTTTGACAAATCTATCAGTGTTCTTTGAGGAGGTAACGAGCAGGGTGGATACAGGGGTACCAGTAGATGTACTGTATTTGGATTTCCAAAAGGCATTCGACAAGGTGCCACATAAAAGGTTACTGCATAAGATAAGAACTCATGGTTTTGGGGGTAATATATTAGATTGGATAGAGGATTGGCTAACTAACAGAAAACAGAGAGTCGGGATAAATGTGTCATTTTCAGGGTGGCAGTCTGTAACTAGTGGGGTGCCACAGGGATCAGTGCTGGAGCCTCAACTATTTTCAATCTATATTAATGACTTGGATGAAGGAAGTGAGTATATTGTAGCCAAATTTGCAGACGATACAAAGATGGCTGGGAAAGCAACTTGTGAGGAGGACATAAAGGGCTGGATTTTAATTCAGGGGCAGGCTGGGGTCGTGTAATCTGCATTTCGTGTTATCCAGACGAATCTAAATCGATGTGGGAGATTGATGCGATTTTAACTTGATTGGCCAATTGAGTTCCAACATGTGGGAACCCATGGCAAATGAGTTTTTCCAGTCTGAAAGTCGCCTCCGATGACATCATCATTGCTGCTGCATTTAAGGTCTGCAACAAGCCTTGCTTCTTCTGCAGACTGCCAACCTTTTGGCCTTTCATGCTACAGGGACCTGGAGGCAGAATGACCAGCGAGAGACCTAGGTCTGCTCCCAGGTTTGATGATGTTGCCTTGCAGGCTTTAGTTGAGGGAGCAAGAGCTCATAAAGAGGTGCTCTTCCCTTCTTCAGGGAGGAAGAAGCCTCCCCAGCAGACCAAGGCTGTGTGGATCCAGGTGGCAGAGGAGGTCAACTCATTATCAGTAACCCGCAGAACCTGGATTCAGTGCAGGAAGAGATTTCATGACCTTCTGCGCACTGGAAAAGTGAGTATGAATTTCCCATCACCCTCAATCTGATCCCTATTGCCTCTCCTCACGAGCACTCAGCTTTAGCAATCTCTTCCTCCACATCCTACTTGACACTGACATTTATGCACCCTTACCCATTTCCTCTCTCTCTATGGTCACATTCACCTAAATATTCGACTATGCAGCCCTCACACTCCCTATCACTGTGATGCTATGAAAACAACTGACAACACACAGGGGATTTTAATTCAGGGGCGGGCTGGGGTCGTGCAATCCGCATTTCGTGTTATCCACCCGAATCTAAATCGATGTGGGAGATTGATGCGATTTTAACTTAATTGGCCAATTGAGTTCCAACGTCTGCCCTTGGTCTTGCCACCTCACTCCATCTTTGTCTCCTTCTAAGTATCTATGCTATGGAATCTCTACACTCACTCCTTCATTCTCACTCAACCTCCACTTGTCTCCCTCATTGCAGGAAAAGAGAGCTCACAATAAGCGAGAAAGAGCAAGGACAGGAGGAGGGCCACCCTCAGTAGCCCACCTCACCCCCTGGGAGGAGGCGGTCCTGGAGATTGTAGGAGTGGAGGAAGATGCGCAAGTGGAGGACGGACAGACGGGCGCATCACAGCAAGCTGGTGACAGAATAGTTTTACATCTCTCTCAATGACATTGCATGAGTCACTGATAATGATTCTGAAGCGCTAACAGATAGACTTATGATCATCTGCAATATGTAATGCGCATGTAACCTTGGCATCACATCTCTGACTCTTTCCTTTACTCCCCCACAGGACCATCAGAAGCACCCGTCCCCACTATCCACGAGGAACAGCCTGAGCCTCAAGACTCCTCAGAGGAAGCTGCAACCTCTGAGGGCGCAGCGTTAGCAGAATTCAGCGCACCCAGCACCAGCGCAGACACTCACACCTCGGTGGGACCTTCGGGACATAGAGTAGTGTTGTCACCTGGTGTATCACAGCTCACAAGTGAGCATCAGCAGATTGTGGAGACAGGGACAGCAGTGGAGAGTTCTAGTCGGAGGGCGCAGGACTCTGCCAGCTCGGCTCAGCTGCATGTCGACCCTCTGCCTCTGGGTCCATCCATAAGATCAGCGGTGCTGGAACTCCAGGAACAGATGCAGGAGTCTCTGGCAGGTTTTGTCTCTAGGGTCGCTGCGAGTGTGGAGCGAATGGAGGAGTCCATAGCGAACATGAGCAGAGCCTTTGTGGAGTCATTGGCACATGTACGCATCACCATGGAAAGGATGACAACCTCCATGGAGGTGATAAGTCGCCAGAGTGCAGAAAACATGGTGAGTGTTCAGAATAGAATGACATCTCTGGAGGAGCAATGGTCATCTATTGAACAGAGAAACCAGACCTTCATGGAAGTCCTTCTGAGTAGGACTGCCAGTGCAGATACGGGTCCCCATGGCCCCCCTGATGTGCAGCAAGGTGCTCTCAAGCCACTTGCAAGCGCTGAGGGGGACCTGACCTATGAGAGGGAAGTTGGTGGCAGACATCAAGAAAGTGGGGGCTTCTCTCCAAGTGCTCACACTTCCATGCCACTGCAGAGCCCTTAGTCAGAGCCCCACCAGAGTCCACACCCAACTGAGATCGGCGTCTCAACCACTGCACAGCCGCAGGAGCAGCAGACTGTTGCCTAGCCCTCACAGGTTCGCAACCCCAGAGGACGCCCACCAAAGGTGTCGAGACAGGAGCAGCAGGAAAGTGAGCAAGGGGCTTCCACATCTGCTGAAGCCACAGGGGAAGCACCAATAGGAGCACGCGTAAGAGAAAGATACTGCACAAATAATCACAAGGGTAGTCACTTGGGTGAAATTTGATGTTTTCTGTGAAAAAGCCATCAGAAAAATAATGTAAATAAAAAATCTGATGGCTACTGCTGTAGTTGTGGCATGTGTCGTTTCGCGAATGGGACTTTCACATTGAGGGCTTAGGATTACTTGCAATTGTCAGTATGGTGGTCAAATTGCTAGGAATCCGCTTCTCCTTGGCCATTGTCGATGCTCAGGTAAGAAGCTGCAAGGCAAAAGTGCTTGATTGGCTAAGCTAAGCGAATCTGGCCAAGATGAGTGTGTTCCTTGCATCCCGGGCAGCAATGTTCTCGCGTACTGCTGCCGCTGGTTGATGGGCCTCTGCAAGATGTTTGTTTTCGGTCTCCTCCTCCTCATCTGAGGAGGATATGTGATGAGCCACTTGGTTCTCAGGAATCTGCAAGCCACGATGCTGTGCCATGTTGTGAAGTGCACAGAAAACCACAATGATTCTGGAGACCCTGGCTACTGAGTACTGCAGGGCTCCACCTGATCTATCCAGGCATCTGAAGCACATCTTCAGCAAACCAATGGTTTGCTCGATTATGGCTCTGGTGGACATGTGGCTGGAGTTGTAGCTCCCCTCAGCTTCGTTGGATGGTCTTCTCAACGGCGTCATTAGCCACGTCTTCAGGGGATAGCCTTTGTCTCCAAGTAGCCATCCGTTAAGTTGGTCTGGCGGACTGAATAGCGGAGGCACACTAGACTGGCACAGTATGAAGGAGTCATGGCAACTGCCAGGGTACTTGGCACAAACATGCAAAATTTCCTTCTTGTGGTCACACACCAGCTGAACGTTAAGGGAGTGGAAGCCCTTGTGGTTGACAAAAATACCTGGATTGTGATGGGGTGCCTTAAGGGCCATGTGTGTGCAGTCAACGACGCCCTGCACCCTTGGAAAGACTGCCAGATTAGCTAATCCAACTACACGCGCTGTGACACTTGCTTGATCATTGGTGAAATGGATGTGATTGTGCGCGATGGCAAAGAGGCATCGGTTACCTGCGTGATGTAAGTGTGTGCGGCCGCCTGGGAGATGCCGCTGATGTCTGCTGCAGATCCCTGGAATGAGCCTGAGGCAAAAAAGTTGAGTGCGGTGGTGACTTTGACGGCCACTGGTAAGAGCTGTCCACCTGGTGCTCTGGCCTGCAGGTTTTGTTGCAGCATTGCACAGATGTCACCCACTACCTCTCTCGAAAGTCGGAGCTGCCTTTGGCACTGCTGCTCAGACATGTTGAGGTAGCTGACCCTGTGTCTGTAGACCCTGTTTGGGGGGTATCTCCTGTGCCGACGGGCTTCCATATGCTGGCCCCTTCTGGCAGCTTCAGGTGGGTGAGCAGCAGCTTGGCGCTCCTGTTGTTGCTGCTGCTGTTGGTGCTGCTGTTGTTCCTGGTTCTGCAGTTGCCGTGGCTGGTCTTCGTCCTCAACTAATATCCAGAAGGGAAGGAAATAAATGGCTCCCATGCTTCTGGTGTATGCCTCAGTTGAGGAAGCGCTCAGTGAAGGTGGCGAGAGGGGTTTCCCAGGAGGTCACACTGGAGATGGGTGTCAGGCTCCAAACTTCCACAGCTGTGGTTATGCCTTCTAAATGTTCCCCCAGACCTGAGACAACAAAGTCCTGCCACCTGCAAATGATGGCTGATCAAATCTCCTATTTAATGTTTGAGCTGCAGCTGATAGTCAGCAATCCACTTGTGCTCCCGCCAGGTTTCACCGTCGTTTTTCAGAACAAGCGTGTTTCACGTGGGAAAAGGATTAAAAACTCAAAGGCCTTTCAAAATGGCATTATAGAGGCAATTTAACGGCCTATCCCGCCTCTTGGAAGCGGGACGGAGACGGGATCATTAGACACGAATGAGTGAAAATTGCTTGGCGGCGGGATGGAGGCGGGGTTGGGCCCACCCGGCCCACTCACCAGTTTTTGCAATTTTAACCCCCCACACGCCTCCAATCCCGCCTCCACGGCCCAATGAAAATCGAGCCCAAAGAGTCTGCAAAGGGATAGGTTAAGTGAGTGGACAAGAATTTGGCAAATGGAGTATAATGTGGGAAAATGTGGAGTTATCCACTTTGGTAGGAAGAATAGAAAAGAAAAATATTTAAATGGAGAAAGACTACAGAATGCGGCGGTACAGAGGGATTTGGGTGTCCTTGTACATGAAACACAAAAAGTTAACATGCAGGTTCAGCAAGTAATTAGGAAGGCAAATGGGATGTTGGCCTTTATTTCATGGGGGATAGAGCATAAAAGTAGGGAAGTCTTGCCACACCTAGAGTACCTCATACAGTTTTGGTCCCCTTATTTAAGGAGGGATATACTTGCATTGGAGGCAGTTCAGAGAAGGTTCACTAGGTTGATTCCTGATATGGAAGGGTTGTCTTATGAGGAAAGGTTGAGCAGGTTGGGCCTATACTCATTGGAGTTTAGAAGAATGAGAGGTGATCTTATCTATATATATAAATCGGTACTTCTGTCTTTCTGTCTATCTGTCTTTCTGTCTTTCTGTCTATCTATCTATCTGTCTGTCATCGCGTGTGCGTTGCGGGTATGCACTCGAAAGTTACAGGGCGTACCTACGCGCGCGTTACCTCCAAAGAAAGCTTACGCTTCCGAGACGGTTTTAAGCGTATTTACGTTTCGGCCGGGCTAAAATTGCGCCCGCGGTATCCCAAAAACCTTCAACATTCCGCTCATTAGCATCTCATTATCCGCTCATTAGCGACAGAGTGACCGACAGAGTGACCTCGAGCTTGACCAATCGTACGCCGGGTTGCTGGCGTGTGCCGCCGGGCCAATCGGTGCGTGTGTGGCCGGGCTTTATCGTTCTGAACCGAGGTGAGTCGCCGCCATCTTGATTCCAAACTTTTCCTTTCTTTTTCCCGCTTTCTACGTCTTAAAAAAAAACGTTGCTTTTAAAACACATATTGTTTTTTAAAAAAATGATTTAGAAAGTAATTAACTTATCTAATCTCATTAATTTTCCTACCTTTCCCCGTTTTTCCAGGTAGGCCTAGAAGCCTCGGCGTCTCCTCCGCACCCACGCCCGAGCTAGGCACCTCCCGGCCCCACTCGAAGGCTGGAGGGCCAGCCTCAGCCCAGCGCCGCTAGGGTGCGCGCGCAGCAGGAGCTGAGACCCGCTGTCTCTCTCTGGCTGGCCGGGGGGCGGGGCTTGCTGAGCGTCCAGCGTTACCCTGGCAACCGGGCCCGCCGGACGTCTCGCGCAGCCGCAATCGGCGGTCTTCACCTCGGGGGGGCGGGGGGGGCCGCGACCCTCGGGCGGGGGGGGTGGGGGGCCGCGCGCGCAGCAGGAGCAGCTGAGACGCGGCGTCTCTCTCTCTGGCTTGGTCAGTGTCACGGTTACCCTGGCAACCGGGCCCGCCGGCCGACAGTCTCAGCTCCTGCTGCGCGCGCAATCGGCGGTCTTCACCTCGGGGGGGCGACCCCCGCTCTCCCTCCCCCCCCTTCCCCCCCTGCCCTCCCTTCCCCCCCTCCCCTCCCTTCCCCCCCTCCCTACCTTCCTCCCCCTCGCCCTCCCTTCCCCGCCCTCCCCCTCCCCTCCCCCCCCTCCCTTCCTCCCCCCTCCCCCTCCCCTCCCCCCTCCCTTCCTCCCCTCCCCCCTCCCTTCCTCCCCCCTCCCCTCCCCCCTTCCCCGCCCTCCCCCTCCCCTCCCCCCCTTCCCCGCCCTCCCCCTCCCCTCCCCCCTCCTCCCTCCCGCCCTCCCCTCCTCCCCCTCCCCTCCCCTCTTCCCCTCCCCTCTTCCCCCTCCCCTCCTCCTCCCCCCTTCCCCTCCCCCTCCCCTCTCCCCCTCCCCTCCCCTCCCCCCCTCCCTCTCTTCCCCCCAGTCGCTCTCTCTCTTCCCCCCAGTCGCTCTCTCTCTTCCCCCCAGTCGCTCTCTCTCTCTCTTCCAACAACAACAACATTCCCTCGAAAAAGCCTCGGCACCGCCGGGCACTTCAGCTAGTTGAAACATATAAGATTCTGAGGGGGTTGGACAGGGTTGATGCTGAGAGGATGTTTCCCCTCATCAGGGAATCTAGAATGAGGGGGCATAGTCTCAGAATAAAGGGTCGCCCATTTAAGACGGAGATGAGGAGGAATTTCTTCTCTCAGAGAGTCATGAATCTTTGGAATTCTTTACCCCAGAGAGCTGTGGAGGCTGAGTCATTGAATATATTCAAGGCTGAGAGGGACAGATTTTTGAGCAATAAGGGAGTCGAGGGCTATGGGGAGCGGGCAGGAAAGTGGAGTTGAGGCCAAAATCGGATCAGCCATGATCTCATTAAATGGCGAGCAGGCTCGAGGGGTCGAATGGCCTGTTCTTGCTCCTATTTCTTATGTTCTTATGTAATTTTGACCTGAGCGATAGTGTGAAATGGGCTGCTGATTTGCAATTGCCCGTTTTATACTATCACCCAAAGTCAAAATGATCCCCATTGTCTGGGATGAAGTTTTTGTGTAGCTGATGGGCTGATGTTTGCACCATGGCTGGAACGGAACACTTGAGATGCCTTGTTGCAGAGATGAGATATCATGGTTGCAGTTTGTTGATCAGAACATGGCACGAGATGAAAGTGGTCGTCAACGTTGGGAAAACCCCCGCTAGTGCAGCGTTTCATCAACAATAAGTTCAACAAGAAAAACAATTCCATTCTGGGAATTATGGGGGAAAAGAAATCTCTTTTGCAATGATGTAAGTAACTGAGAAAGAAAGGTTTTGGGGAGGAGGGAAGAATCACCAAATCAGTTTTTTAAAATGTGCTCTTTATTCATTCTCGGGATATGGGCGTCGCTGGCAAACCATTTTTCTTTAATAGTTTTTCAACAGAGAACCTGAATTTTCCCATTTGCCCATTTGTCAATAAGTATATATAAATAGTTCCTCGAGCTACTAAACAGCCCTGTTTTTGACTTAATTCTGAACACAGGAAAAAACACAGAGAACCTTTCAGACCTCTTACTGACATTGGGCCAAAATTAGCGATCGGAGGCTTCCCGCGGGCGGATGCCTCCGACCTGTAAAAAAAAATCTACGAATGTACCTGATGGCCCTGGAGGTGTGGAGACTTGCGATCCTGGACCGCTCTGGGTACGCACGGGCAGAGGCCCACATATCTTTTGTTCTTTAGATGGCGTCCGTGGCGGTCGCAGGGTAAGCGCTCTCCCTGAGTCAGTCGGCCCACTCCCGCTACAGACGCTGTGCATCAGCGCTGATGAGTTCGGCGAGTCGGCGGGGAGGCAGCAGAAGCAGCGATGGAGGCCACCACGACCCGCTGTAGCACGGCGGCCGGCAGCTCCTCGGCGGGAGGCTCGGAGGTCGAACCGATAGGAGGGGAGGCAGCCAGCGGACCGAGGGCGGGAAAAGCTGGCCCTGGAAGGTTGGACACCGCGGGAGGCTCGGAGGTCAGACCGGGTGGAAGGAGAGCCAGGGAGAAGCAGGCGCCGGGACGTCGGTACCACGGCGGCTGAAGATTGTCGGGCAGGAGTGCGGGAAAGGCGGTGTAAGGCGAGAGCGTACCCTATTGTGATGGCGCCGATGAAGATGGCTGCCGTCCTTGCGGGCTCCGTGCGTACCAGGCAGCTAAGTGTCCTTTGCTGCTTGGTGCGCTCGGCTCGTTAAGAAAAAAGCATTTCACTGACTGGATTTCACTTCTTGTATTTGGTTATGTGACAAATAAAATTGAAATTGATATCCCAGGGGCACATGCGGTTCGCTAGCACCCCTGGGATCACGTGGGCCGGCTCAACCAATAAAAGAAGAGAATCCCCATTCATACTTATGGAAGTTCCATCCGTATGGAACTCCCATAAGTATGAATGGGGATCGCTTAAAAAATACACCAACACATGAAATAAATAAAGAAAAAATTACTTATTTAAAATTCCATTTAATTAAATATTTTAAACAACAATTTAATTTTTTGAAAGAAAAAGTATATGTTATACCAGGGTTAAAAATAAACTTACCTTATTGGACAGGGTTTTTAATGCATAAATGAGTATAACATTTTATTTTTCTATTTTTTAAAACTATTATGCTGGTAAAAGCTGGCCTTACGCCTGTTTTTACCTTGCGTAAGAATTTCACAGGCATTCAGTGGACGGAAGTTGGGCAAGTAGCGCAACTCTCCACCCGCAGAGGCCCTTCTCCTGGGCAGGCGGATGATCTCGCAAGTTCCGGGTTTTAGCGCATGCGATTCGCACGCCTAAACCCCAGAACTGGCGCGGCTCTTACGGGCGCGTGCGCACCTCGTACGCTCCCGTAGGGGTCGCAAAATACGGCCCTATGTTGATAGTTCTGATGCTTACATGCATTAGTCAGCATTGCCACAGCAACAATGAGATTCCCATATAGATGCAGCTGGCTAAAGCCTATTTTAAAGTGGAATAATGCTACCTATCTGAAACTAAACAACATAAAATACAGAAATCGCCCCATTTTGCCATAGACAGATCCCCTTTAACATTAAAAAAAACTGGTAGAATGATCACAGACATGAGCAGAAACTCAAGGCATCAGTCTAAAGTCAGGACACCGTGAATAAAAGTGGGGGAAAAATACATGCCTATCATGTCTGAATAACACAACGTAAAGGATTGCTTAATATGGGAATTGATGTTCTATTCTTTGCCTCATCTGCTGTCATGACCTTCAGTCAAGAGAGTGGGCATAGTGAATGAATTTGTTATGACAGCTCAAGAAGCTGTGTAGGTGTAGCTTCATGGATCAAGAGTTAAATACCTTCACAAAGCCGGAACTGCACTGTCCTCAGCGAGAAATTATGCAGCTTATCACAGATTTAGAAGGTTGGTTTGTGTAATGAACTGCACTTGGAATAGATTGCAAAGCAACTACTTCCTATTTATTTTATTCAGTAGCACAAACCGATATTTCAGTTTAAATGAAGAAGGTACATAATGAGAAGCAGCAGAGTGTGCAGTTTACCATGGGGTGATTAAAGAAAGAAATTGCATTTATATAGCACGTTCATATCCTCAGGACATCTAAAGGCCCTTCACAGGCAATTCATTACTTTTGAAGTGTAGTCACTGTTATTTTATAGGCAAATGCAGCAGCGATTGTGTGCACAGCAAGGTCCCACAAACAGCAATAAGATAAATGACCAGTTAATCTATTTTTGGAGGTGTTAATTGAAGGATTAATGTTGGCCAGAACACCGGGAGCCCTCCCCGGTGAAACCTTGGATTAACATCTCACCTGAAAGGAAGCACTCTCTCTCAGTACTGCACTGAACAGTCTAGATTATGTGATCAAGTCTCCTAGAGAGGGGGTTGAACCCATGACCTTCTGACTTGAAGGCAGGAGTGCTACCATTGGGCCAAACTGTCACTTTTACACAATGTGTGACCATCCGCGAATAATAAATAAGCAAGATTGTGGTGATATATATCATATCACTGTTCATAAGAAAACGTCAATTGACCAAGCAAGCCGATTCCTTTCAACAAACTAGTTTCACAGTCATGAACTTAGTCTCATGATGGAGATGAATGGCCACAGATAAAACATCCAAAAAGAAAATGTTTGAAATTTCTTTCTGACCACTTGAACAAGCAAGTGAAGTCCAGGGAATAACATTATGGCCTACATTTTTCAACTCTGGTACTATAGGGGCTATTTTCTGACTTTGTGTTCCTGAAGGAGCCTTACCCTGCATATCGGAAATTCAGGTGCATGATTTTCCAATCATCCTTTTAAATGGCCAGAAAATCATTCACATCCAAATTTCCCACTGGACCTTATTTTGTTCGGATACCATTTGAATGCTAATCAGTCTCCCCTACAGTGTCCTTGACAATATGAAGGCAAAATTTGCAGGGGTATGCAGCAAGAGCAGGGAAGTGGGACTAATTGGACAGCTCTTTCAAAGAGCCGGCAGAGACATGGTGGGCTGAATGGCCTCCTTCAGTGCTGTATGATTCTATGACCTCCTGTTTTGTGTTAGAAGACCAATTTCATCTATCTTTATGTTCTTCAAAAACTTGTCTGTGAAACCTTGTGAAAGGTCTTTTGAGAATCCAAGTTTATTTTTATTTTACATCCATTAGTTAGTTAGTCTTAGTCCATTAAATTAGTAACTTCCTGAATGAATTACAGAAGATTTGTGACACATGGCCTATTTGAAAACCATGCTGGCTGCCCCCTGTAGCTTCGAGATGACCATTGATCGTGTCTTTAAAGTGCACTTCTACATTTTTCAAACTATACAACAGACTTGGCGTTAGTTCTGTTTAAGTACAAGCAATTGAAATGCTATTGGTTGAATGTTAATGGGGAATATTATGGGGTGGAAGATAATTTAGCTTTCATTGTTGCATGACCTGGGGCTCTGCTCACTTCGCTCCAGGCATGACGAGCTGCCATTATTAAAGTACTCTGCAGAGATTGAATTTTCAACTCTCAAAGGTCACCCTAGCTCCAAATATAATTCCTTTCTTCTCTGCGTCACAAGTTGCATATTGAGTTCTGTTACTCTGTGAAAAGGTAAAATAGCTTGGCACTGACCACAGTACAGGATGAAAGCTGTTCTCCCCACATCCTATTCAATAGTCCTCTGTAGGTGTGAACTACACAAAGTGCTTGTATACAGATTTAGGTTAGTCGGGAGGGAGACGTGGTCTTGGTTAACTTAATACAACCTGGTCTGTAGTGGTCAGTTCTGGTCCTGTACATTCATTGTTACCCTGCACAACAAATTTTCATCATGTTAGGAATGAGATAATGGCACTGAATTTGCGGTCAGTGGTGTAGCTTAGGAGTACAACGCCGACCTCTGAACGGAATCCGCACTTACCTGCTGTGAACACCCCTTCGAGAAGTTGCTTTGAAACACTGCAGAGTTGTGCACAGTGTGGTGGCCCGCGGATCCCGGGGGGTGCACCGTTGTGCGTAAGCATACCTGGGATCACGTGGGGCGGGGCTCCTTTCATTAGCCAATCAGGAAACATTTCAACTTGACATCAAAGAACTTGCAAATTAAACAGTGTGATATTAATTATATTTATTTGACAAGTATAGTACTTGGCTTTAAAAAGCACAGGGAATACTTTGGAGTAAGTATAGTTTACTGGAAGACTCTGCAAGATTTAAAAAAAAATTAAAACAATCTCGCCCCTCAAACCGAGCCTTTACAACTGCCTGGTAGGTTCTTTTACGTGTTCGTTTTTAATTATTATACAATTTTCTCATCCCCCCCTCCCCTTATGCTGTGCAAATAGGCTCCTGCGCCTGTTTGCACCAGCTGTAAAATTTTCCAGCGTAATTGATGCGTAGCAGGTGGGCAATTAGCCTGACTTTTCACCAGCACATTATTTCAATGGGGACTTGAAAGTTGCAGTGGATCATCTGTCAATTCAGAACTTGACAGATCGCAAGTTCGGGATTTAGCGCATGTCCGGTCAATTTCAAAGGCGGTATGACGGTGTACTCTGAGAGTGCGCTGTCACACTGATCGCAAATTCAGGGCCATTATCAACTTACCTGATACAATGAATCCAGTATTTATTTAACTAAAATCTATTCTCATTTTTATATATACATATTAAAAAACTCTCTAATTGTAAACCTTGTGTGATATTAGAGGCAAACCCGGTATCATGTTTGTATGAAATTTCTTCTTCAGCTATTTGAATAAAGGCGTTAATCCATTTGAAACTAAGGGGGTGATTTTGCCAGCCCTGGGAAGGCGGGTTTGGAGGCGGGACTGCTGGGAAAATGGCAGAATCTGGGGGCGGGTACCCATCCCGCCCCCAACCCGCCACCGCGCCATCTTCCCAGGAGGCGGGTACCCGACCCGCGCCGGGTCCCATCTCCTGGAGGCAGGAAGGGGATTACAGCCACTTAACTGCCTGTTAACAGGTAGTTAACAGGCAGTTAAGAGGATTATCCCTATTTTTCCATCATAGGTGCGGGCTTCCCGACGTCGGGAAACCCCGCCAGGGTCAGCGAGGCGAGCAGTGGGTCTGCGGGGGTCGGAGGGGTCCAAAAGTGCACTGTGAAGGTGAGTGATGGGTGCAAGTGTGGAGAGGTAAGTATGTGAGATGAGTGAAAAGTGATAGAAAAAGTTTCCTTACCTTTGTTTCTTCCTGCAGGCTTCAATCGTTGGGGATGCGGAGGCTCCGGCATCTCAATGGCAGAGATGACAGAATGGCTGCTGCATTCTCTGATGCAACAACCATCTGCCTTCAGCTCACAAAATAGGTTTGCTGAGCCTTGAGTACAAGAACTCACCAAACAACAGAGAATGTCAGTGTTTGACAGCTTCTCAAAGCTGTCAAACGATGACAATTCATCTGTCAAAAAGCTGGGCAGGCTTAACAAGGTCAATCAAGGGAAAAGAGTGTGGGTTGGTGATGTAAGCGATGTAAGCCCCCAAAGTGCGGACTAAGTGATATACAAAGTCGACGACACTGGCTTGTTGTAAGAAAGACAGACCCAATAATTGATGTAAAAACGGTTTATTCAGGCCTGGGGAGCTGTGGCTCTTGCGTCCCAACACAAGGCTCCGACTCCACCGAATCTCTTGAGGTTTACACAGTTATACACACATTCCGAGACCTCCTACTCCAGAGGTCCAATCGATTTAAAAGTCTGTACATTAATCACTAACTAGGTGTGTCTAACTTCTACAAGGTAACCAATAACATAAGTTTCACTTTTCACTGCAGGGGCCTGTGGACCCTCTGATTTCTTGGAAATGAGTCATCAGGTCATGTGATTTCTGAGAAACGAGTCCCTCTCTCTCTTGACCACTACTAAGTTTCGTTTTTCCAGAAAAGGGTTATGTCAGTGTCTCTTTTTGTAAATTTCATCTCTCTAAACTGGTATGGTCATTTCTGCAATTAAACATACGAATAATTAGTACATTTCATCTTTAAACATTTTGCTGCGCAATTGCGTTCTACTAAACGTGCCCTGTTACACTCATTTTTAAATCTTACTTCAGTTGGCCACAAGTCGATGGAGGCAGGACTAAAACCTGACAAGCAGCAGTCCCGCCTCCAATGTGCCTCCATTGCCAAAATCACCTCCAAACAGTTCAACATCTTTTTAACATAACGGATGAAGGAGTTCACTCGGATGAGTCAATGTGCTTGTTACTAATATCGGGCAGCTCGCGTTGTCTAACCAAATGCCAAATGGTTAACAGCAGTGAGAGGACAGTTCTTCAATTAGTATATGATGTATTGCTTTTTTTTTTGATTTCCGCACTATTTAACTGTTTCTTTCAAGGAAGCAATTATATAAACTAAATGAAGAAAGACTTACATTTATATAGCACCTTACACGACCACTGGACATCTCAAAGCGCTTTACAGCCAATGATGTACTTTTGGAGTGTAGTCACTGTTGTAATGTAGGAAATGCGGCAGCCAATTTGCGCACAGCAAGGTCCCACAAACAGCAATGTGATAATGACCAGATAATCTGTTTTTGTTATGTTGGTTAAGGGATAAATATTGGCCAGGACACCGGGGATAATTCCCCTGTTCTTCTTCGAAATAGTGCCATGGGGGATCTTTTACATCCATCTAAGAAAACATACAAGGCTTCGGTTTAACGTCTCATCTGAAAGACGGCACCTCCGACAGTGCAGCACTCCCTCAGCACTGCACTGGAGCGTCAACCTAGCTTTATGTGTTCAAGTCCCTGGAGTGGGATATGAACCCACAACCTTCTGACTCAGAGGCGAGTGTGCTACCCACTTTTTTTTTCCATAAATATACTTTATTGAACATTAAGAACATTTACAACATCCTGATCATTTCATTGTATAATACAAATCAATTCCGCCGCTCTGCACAGCCATTCCGCCACCACATTTTAACATCAAAACCTGAAGTTTAATTTGTCTCCTGTAACATATATTAATCGATTGTACTTTAAAAATTGGTTGTAAAATACTATCCTTAAATTCCTTTCTGAATAAAACATCCACAGAGCCTTATAATGATCTTTTAGCTTATATTTAAAATACTCTTTTAGATTGATTCTCCTCCCCTTAAAAAACAGAGCATTCCTTCTTTGCACAATCACGAATCTAGCCAAACTGAACATTAAATTAATTGCCGCTCCGCTAGACTCGGGCAGACTCTCCTGCAAGCCCCATCTCAAAATTGAGTCCCACGGGTTTCCCATTCTCACTCTTCGGTCCCCACCCAGCAAAAAAGCTTCACACAACTGTCGAACATAGTACTTAAAATCATTTAACTGCGGACATAACACCAGTAAATGGGACAGAGTCGCATCCCGTGTCCCACACACTGGGCAAGTTGCCGCCTTCACTCGTCCAATCTTGCACAAGACTGTCATGGTAAAAATCCAGTTATGAGCCAATTTGAAATCCAGTTCAATCCATTCTGGACATTTAAAATTCGCCCACACTCCCTTCCAAATCCTGTTGAAGTCCAGCTGTGGGTATATACTCTGCCAAAACTCCTGACCAGCAGGTGTCTTGAATCTCCATTCTCTAAATACCTCATAGAAATCTCGAGCATTAAAGTTGTCAAATTGGACCAACTCTCCCCCTTTCTCCAGTACAAAGCTTGGAAAAGCAGGACACATTTTACTTCCTTTGGAGATTTCTGCATTTATTTCTTTCATCCAATCCTGTGGCATTGCCCTCACAATCTTCTCATACATGATTCCTATTGCTTTTTCCTCTACCTCCTGATCCTCCTCCCACACCATGTCCCTCACTATCGCTTCCGGCAACCAACCTGGAATTACCTCGTATAATACATCTTTCACAGATATAATCCCAGCTTTTATAAAAGCTTGATTAAATAAAACCTCTCCTTCGATGTTGACCCACCTGTTCAAAAATAAGGGCTGTTCTAAAAATTCCTCAGCCCCCTTGGGCATAAACTGCACACTTTTTAAAAATTGGGCCCAAGTCTCTACAACCCCCTTATAAAACCTAGGGAGAAGTTAAATCGATTTCAAAAACATATTATTGTATTCCATGTACAATATCTCCTGCCATCCTATCCCACTTCGTTTAAAAAAATGCTCAAAACAACTCTTCCAAAAACTTGTATTTGACTTCCGAAGAAATATCTTCACCCATTTGATTCTAAAGGAATTTTTCTTCAAATCAATATCTGGGAAATTGAGTCCTCCCTGATTTCTCCATCCAATGATGGTATTGTAAGCCACCAAGGCTGGTTTCCCTTCCCATAAAAACCTCACACAAGCCTCTCGGGTGGACTTTTCCGCCCACTCAGAAATATCCTCCACCGTCAATAAGCACCATAGCTTAGATAGCAGGAGAGCAGACACCACTGTCGCTCTTCCTTGCACTTTCAACCACCTTCTTTCCCATCTTCCCAAAATCTTTTTAATTTTCATAACCTTCGGTTCCCAATTTAATCGATCCACTTCATCCCTGTCTTTCTTGCACCCCATATGCACCCCCAGAACTTCCAAAACCTCCACCACCTTAAAGGGACATTCCTCCCTACCCCTCCCTGCAACCAGGCATTGGGACTTACTATAATTCACTCTGGCTCCTGAAGCTCTACAATATTCCTCCACTACATCCATAGCTTTCCTCACTGACTCCCCATTTCTCAATGTTAAGGTTGTGTCATCTGCATATTAGTGTATCACCGACACCAGCCCAGAACTGGGGACCACAATCCCAACTACACCTTGTTTCTTTCGCATCATGTAACCTAGTGGTTCTGCTACCAATGTGTACAACAATGGGGACAGGGGACAACCCTGTCTCACTGATCTCTGTATCGGAAAATACTTGGATAAAAAACCATTACATTTAACACAGCTAAATATGTTTGAATAAAAAATCCTTATCCACTGAATTAAATTTTCCTTGAAACCAAATGCTTCCAAAACCTTCAATAAAAACTCATGAGAGACCCTATCAAAGGCTTTCTCTTGCTCTATCTTTAATACATAAGCCTCCCTCCCACTCTCTTCCATGAGCTCTATCGCATCCCGGATTGAGACCACAGAATCTGCGATGTCCCGGCCTATGACTCCATAGGACTGAGAGGGCCAAACTATCTGCGGTAACACCTCCTTCAAACGATTTGCCATAACCCTCGCCAAGATCTTATAATCCACATTTAATAATGTGATGGGCTTCCAATTCTTTAGATCCCGTCTATCCCCTTTATTTTTATATAAGCTAAGCTTATGATACCTCTCCTCATAGATGGGGCCAGGCTTCCCTCAATTTTAATTTCCTTAAAAACTTCTGAGAGCAATGGACTTAAAATCTCGCAAAATTCTTTATAAAATTCTGCACTTAGTCCATCGGACCCTGGGCTTTGCCCCCCCCTTCATTCCACTTATTGCTACTTTTATTTTCACTAATCCTACTTCTTTGTCACACATGCTTCTCTCATCCTCCTTTAAACCCTCTTCAATAAAAGCAGTAACCTTCTCCATCGCCAAATTGGAAATGTCTTCTTTAGTATATAACTCTTGATAAAAGCTGCTAGCCGCCTCTAAAATCTCCCCACTTTCAAGAATGATCTTCTCCCCAACCTTCAACTCTTCAATTAACGATAATCTCTGTCGCAGCTTCTCTTGCTCTAGAAAATATCTAGTGCATCTTTTGCCCTCCAATGCATCTCTAGCCTTTGCACAGAGAATGGCCCCCTTGCATTTTTCAGCTTGCAATAATTCTCACTCTTCCTTTAGCACCCGGAACTTAGTCTCCGCTCCCTTATCCATTCCGTCAACTGCTTTACAGACATCCGTAAACCTTTTGTTTATAGTCTTTTCTCAACGCCGGTTAGCTGCCGCCCTCTTTTTCCCATAACGTACCGAAAAAACTTTTACCTCATATTTGAAATTGTCCCACCAAACTCTTCTTTCTTTCAAGAGCAAAGGTTCCTTCCGAGCATTCTTTATTATATTTATAATTCCTTCTTTATAAGCAATTTCTTTCAGGTATTGATTGTTTAAAATCCATACCCCTGAACCGATCTTAACTCTGCTGTTCCTAATTCTAAGAACCAAAGCCGAGTGATCACTAAAAAATAATTTTTATAATAAATCTCCATCACCTCAGAACTTAACCCTTCCCGCATTAACACAAAATCTATTCGGCTCTGTTTTAAAACATCACCCACCCAACCTGATCTGGAGAACTCCCTTTTTATGGGGTTCCGGTCCCTCCATAAGTCTCTCAAATTTAAATTTGCCATCATTTTTACAATCATCCCTCTGGAGTTATCATCCTCAAAGGTCATCTGGGCTGAAATGTCCATCTGAGATAAAAATACATTAAAATCCCCCACTATACAAGGATTTTCCACCTCTGCCGCTTCAGTGAATAACACCCGAAAAAACTCGCGACGCTTGCAATGGTCGTTCGGTGCATAGATAATTAAAGGGATCGCAATTAAATCCCTCCATTTTTACCCTTAGCCATAAAAATCTCCCCTCAGTGTCCTTGTCCACCAAGGCAACGTTCTCTTTTATGGACGGACTTACCAAAACAGCCACCCCTCTACGGTTATTGTTTGCACAACTTGCAAACACCTCTCCCTTCCAAACCTTCTGAACTCTTTCTAGGATATCCTCATCCCAAAAGGTTTCTTGCAGACACAACAAGTCCGTACCTTTAAAACCCTGCAACAACTGCTGCAATTTCTTCTCACCCCTCAGTCCGTTCATATTAATCGAGACCAATGTAATCATGGCTCCAAAGAAGGGAAGTATGCCTGATAATCTCCCCATCATTTAATCTCTGGCCCATCCCTCCTCACATACTCCTTCCCAACTTTTCGGCCAGCTGTTGCTTTTTCCTGCAGCCTCCGACTCTTTTTCACCTCCTGTTTGAACCTTCCCTGCTGTTTCAGCCTCTTCCTTGCATTAAGTTTGGGCCCAGGAGCTGCCCTTTCTCCCTCCTTCTGCCCCTCACTAACATTTCCCTTTCCACATGATGCCACCCCACCCCCGACTTCCATGTCTCTGTCCCCCTCTAATTCCTCACTCTCAAGCTCTTCTGCAACCCTCTGTGCCTGCTCCCCATCAGATACATAATCCTGCTCCCCGTCAGATACATCATCTCCCATAGAGAGTCTTCCTGCTATCGCGGTTTCTCCAACAGTGCCGCTCCCTTCGACCTCATCTCCACCTCTGACCTTTGCTCCCTGATCCTTCTCTCTATGGGACAATGGCGCACCTATATTGTTCCCTTCTGGTGTCTTTGTCTCGCCAATCCTGTCCTGCTGCCCCTTTAAGGCTCCTGCCTCTTGCACCCTCTCCTTGTCTTGCCCCCGCCTGCTCACTGAGATGTCCGACTCCCCATCTTTCTTTGGAGTACTTACATTTACCACACACCCCGCTCCCGCCTCCTCCCCCCCCGCGGACACCAGCTTCTTTAGGGAGAGCTGAACCATATTAAGGCTCGAGTCTGCACTCGACACTTACTGCCGGCTGCTGCCTTTGTTCTTTTCCACTGTACTTGGTGTGTTTTCCACCATCTCCATCCTGTTCTCTGCTCTGCAATTTTCTGCCTCTTCCTGCGCTCTTTTCTCCTTCAATTTACCAGCTGTGTCCTCCGACTGCTCCGCTCCTCCGGCCATTCCACTCACATCTCCTGCTCCTTCTCCCATCTCCTCATCACTCATAGAGCTCCCTTCTGCCTCACACTCACAGCAGGTGGGGCCTTTGTGACACACCCCACAGCTCGCCGCCTTGCAGCTCCGAGTGATGTGTCCAGACTCGCCGCAATTATAACAGTACAAGTCTGGACAGTTTCTTACAAGATGGTCGTGTCCAAGACAATAATAGCAAACCTTCACTTGGTTATTATGTAGTACTCGAAAGTACTGCACTCCTTCCAGTGTCTCGAATTTCATGCTGTACGGCAATGACCTCCTCCCCTCTGGGAACCGCACCTTTACGTAACGGGTTCCATCTGCTACCCGTGTTCCTGGATAGTACCTCCTCTTTATTGCTGAGCAAATTTTAATGTCCCACGACTCCAACTTTTTGATTAGCACTTCGTCCTCAATATAAACTGGCAAGTTTAAGAATGAGACCACCACCTCTTCCAAATATAGCAGAGATATTTCCAAGAACTTATCGCCAACTTTCAGACTGAGTAAAAGTCTTTCCACCTCCTCTCGGCCACTGTCCGTCACCTCAAACCCAACATTCGGCTTTGGTCGGCAGGCAAAGCAGCTTCCCTCACCACAGTCCTCATGTACCACTTGGATAATATCCCAAGCTCGTATCTCCTTATCCTCGCACTGAACCACCACCGTGTTTTCTTTTCCAAACCTCCTGGGGTCCCGGCCCAAATCTTTGGGCCTTTTTCTTTCCCTTCCAACCACAGTTTCTTCCCTAATTAAATTCCTCTTGGGAACACTGTCCTCTGAGGGGCCCGGCACGCCGGACCCCTCAGCAGCCATCTGGCTGTTTTTGTGGGCCAAAAAGGCCCTAAAACCTGAAAACAAAAACCCCAAAACCCACCACCAACTTTTTACAAACTCACTCCAACTCTCTGCTGCAATTAGGCAACCAGTAACACCTGGTTCACTCCTAGCCCCTCCCACCTAGAGAGTGCTACCCACTGAGCCACAGCTGACACTTAAACTCTTGCCAAATTGCTTCTCATATAGCTCTAATAAACAGACTGCCGAAGAGCTCAAAGTGAGGAGCTCAGATGATAACACAGCTAATTCCATTTTCCAGGCAGGGGCGTACTTGTTAATCTTCTTCTAATTAAATGAGTTGTTAGGGAAAAAAAACCTTGTAAATCTACAAGACCTTAACTTCAGAGTTAAAGTTAAAGTAATTAAAGCTTTTTGAGTAATTTCATCTGAAATTGGCTTTTAATGAAATAAAAACAGAAAATGCTGCAAACACTCAACAGGTCAGGCAGCATCTGCGGAGAGAGAAAGAGTTAATGCTTCAGGTCGGTGACCTTACATCAGAAATTTGAATGAAGATTGTTGTTAAAATAACAACATTGAAATTTTGACAGGCTAATACAGAACTCTAACAGAGTTTCCTACACTTAGTGGATTTGGGCAAAACCCGATTAAGAATTCTTGGGGCAAAAGCAGAATACTGCGGATGCTGGAAATCTGAAATAGAAACAGAAAATGCTGGAAATGCTCAGCATCTATCACCGACCTGAAACGTTAACTCTGTTTCTCTCGCCACAGACGCTGCCTGACCTGCTGAGTATTTCCAGCATTTTCTGTTGTTATTTGAGAATGTTTGGTGGCCTGGGCTCCAAGAACATTCGGGGGGGCCCTTGACATTCCCCCCACTTCCTCGCACAACCCTCCTCCCCATCCATCAAATGCGTGAAGATATAGGATCATAGAATGTTTACACACTGCATTAATAACAAAGCAAATCATATCACAAAACACTTTGCTTAACTGACGCTGATCCGGTGGTTTGATGCAGTTTTTCTGTGTCATGCTGAGTTTAACCCTAGCCATATTTGTCTAGCGACCCTGGGCATGATCCCCCATAGGCCCGTGCGTTAATCTGGTCATAGCACTCAGTGGGCAATTAGGCAACTTGTTGCAGTTGGATTATGTCCCAATGGTACCGAGTGGATTAGGAAGTACTATGAAGCTTGGTGTTTTTACTCCGTCTGCAGAGAAGTGCTAGGCCAGTGGGGAAAAGTCCTGTGAAATTCAGTCGCGTTTGCGCCCACTTATTGGCTATAAAGTGGTTTGCGCCTGAAGTTTTTTATCGCCCGAAATTCAGATGGACCCTAACATCAGCGTTAGCCGGTAGCGCCGCGCCGGCACCGATGACGTCATCGGTGTGCGCAGCGCCCCGGTTGCAATGCTATTCCGGCCCGATGGCCAAATTCAGTTGCGGCCGCCTCGCCCGTGGCAGCCGCAAACAGCGTTTGTGAAACGGGGTCTTGCAGCTCCAAAAGGCCGGCGCATAAAGGTGGAGCGGCGGCCGGCCGCCTGCCCGCACCTCCCTCCCCGGACTCCTGCACCCCCCCCCCGCGGCATTGATGTCTGAGTCCCGCGAGCCCGGCACTTCTCCGTGGTGCCGGGCTCATTTGCCGGGGGAATCCACCGGTGATCTGACGGCTGCAGGCAGCTCCTCCTTAAGAGAAGGAGGAGGCCTGCAGTACCCCAGCCTGCCGCACCGCATCGGGTGCCGCAGCGGGTGCTGGACGCCTGAAAGTGACATTCATCGCCCCTAGCGAGGCGGCCGAACCCTGCAATAGCGCCCGCCGCCGTCTTGGCCCGTCGCAACTGAATTTTAGGCGGGCACTACGGGAATCCTGGCGGGCGCAAATTTTCGGGCGCAAAAGACCTGGCGGGGCCATACCGAATTTCTAGGCCACAGTGTTGTCCTGTGTTTAATTGTGCTAATAGTAACAGCAGTATTGGTAACGCACAATCAGAGATTGGAACAAACCATTAGCTTTACCTGTATCACACTAAACCGAATTTTCACAAAGTAGATTTATTATCTGATCACAGTTCCTGCTATTGTTTGAACTACTTCCTTATTCACCTGACCTTTTGGAGTTTTCAGAAATCACTGCCCAAACTCAGGCAGCAATGGGAAACTCGTTATTGCGACTCACAGTCCATCATGTATTTGAGTGTGTGATCAAGAGTATTCTCAAGAATGTTTAAATTATCATCAGTCAACTTTTGGTATAAAGCAAAAAAATCAGAATGCTGCATTTTTAATACTGATTGAATGAATCATCTTCATCTACATTCAATCAGTATTGAAAATGCAGCAGTTTGTTTGATGGCTTTACACTGAAACTTGACTGACGATAATTTAAACAGAACATCCTTTGTCTTATACACACTCATAGTAACTGATTTTATCTGTAAAGTTTGTGCTGCCAAATGAATGAAACATGCCAAAGGATATTTGAGTGACAAGTGAAAGGAGGAAAGAAAAGTCAAAATCAACAAAGAAACTGCACCCACAGAGGATCAATCAAAGAAAGAGTCAAATATCAGAGAACTGGTTAAATAAGTTATTGTTTTCACCTGTCATTATTGCAACACCTGAATTTCAGTTTGCCAGAATACCACAGCTATACCACAGCCCACTGACCAGCCCCCCGCCCCCCACCCGCTGGGTCTAAATGGGGCGGAATCGCAGTGCAAACAGGTTCCTGGCCTCCCCAGGGTGGAAATTGGGCTTTCCATTCTCTCTGACTCCAGGATATTTGGGGCCAAAGAACTGAGAAGAGAGAAAGGGGAAGGGAAAGGTTTGCTGGTCTATTTTAACTTGTAAAAAGGCATTGGGGTAGAATTTCCATGGCGGTTCTCTCAATCTGGGGTGTTCTTCCGATCCTCTGCTGTAGCGTTGGTGAAAAATCGACGGCGATCAGGAGATTCCAGGTGACTGTCTTTTGCCGAAAGGTTTCTGGCTAATGTTTCCCCTGAATATGGACAGCGCCTCTTTAATGTTTGCTGAGTAAGCCAACAATGAATGCTTTTAGTGCTGTAGTAATGTTTACTCAGGTTCGGCTGTGAGCCTTACTTTGGAATCTGAACTTTAGAATGATTGTAAAACTGGAATGATGGCAGTAACAAAACTATTTCTGGTGTTTGAGTAACTTATTGCCATTGTATTACATTTCATTAGTGTCATGGTTTACGAGCTACAAACAAACAAGATCAGTCAGCCCAGGAAAACTGGAGTTTCCCTGAACCTGCTGGCAGTCGAAGGGTTATGCCTGTTTTGTTTACCACTAGAACTTATTTAGATATTATTATGGTTATAAATAAGCACACTCAACAGTGAAAAGGTCACAAAATTGACAGGAGTTTAAATGCCAGTCACAGCATCCCATGAGTGTGTCGGCGGGATCTCTGTCCCCTGATATCTGCTGAAAGTCAAATGATGCTTTTCTGCCACACCACAATTTGACATTTATCTGTCTTTGAATCTGTACCAGGAGAAGTACTTTCAGAGTTTAGTCACTGTTCAGATATTACTTCCAGAGTTATGGAGAAAAAGCTGGGGGGGTGGGATTAAATTGGACAGCTCTTCAAAGAGCTGGCACAGGCAGGACGGGCCGAATGGCCTCCTCTGTGCTGCAAGATTCTATGATTCTATGGTATTATATTTTTTAACTGTAGCTGTAGAAACTTTGAGACCTATCAGTAGGTTTCGCAGTAACATGAATTCTCAAGAAACCAAAGCATCTGCAAAAACTTTTTCTATTAAGTCATGAATCCTTTTTATCTCCATGGGACTCCTGCCCCACACAACTGCTGCAGTCCCAGGACTTGCGAACAAAGACAACATAGGAATTTTCAAGGACAGGACATGCGATTGGGCCCAGCGAGCCTGCCTCTTTTTCATACGCCACCTACTCACCTTCTCACTAAATTCCTCAATCCTTCTGTCTCTGGAAATGCATTCAATTGTCTCTTGAGCCCATTTATATTATCCCGCTCACAATGGCATTCATTTTAAAACTCACAATTCTAACACCTTTCCGGATGAAAAAAAATTCTAGCTTCCTCCTTTACTCCCAGCATTCTCGTTTTAACTTGACTAGCTTGTATTTGAACCCTTTGCCATAGTAAGCAATTAGCCCTAGGCCACTTTGTCAGTTCCTTTCATAACCTTGAAAACTCCACCCTTCCTCAGTACTTAAATTTCAGATACCTGGAAAGCCCAGAAGAGGCACCCAATAATAGTGGTCCAGGACTGCCTCCTCACAGCAGTGTGACTGTGTTGGGGAATGCAGCAGCAGAGGAGCAAACACACATTGATTATAGATGCGTGCTCCAGCTGTGCCAAGCCAAACACTGCGCCAACACCTGCTATCAGAAGGACACCACGCAGCTTATTTTCAGTTATTTTGTGACTTAATATTTCTTTGGATGGAAGTAGAAATTTTGTTTCTCTTCATAGAGAAACAAAAACCATCTCAGGCTCTGGTTTGAAAGAACATAAGAAATAAGAGCAGGAGTAGGCCATACGGCCCCTCGAGCCTGCTCCACCATTCAATAAGATCATGGCTGATCATCAACCTCAACTCCACTTTCCCACCCGCTCTCCATATGCCTTGATTCCCCTAGAGTCCAAAAATCTATCCACCTCAGTCTTGAATATGCTCAACGACTGAGCATCCACAGCCCTCTGGGGTAGAGAATTCCAAAGATTCACAACCCTCTGTGTGAAGAAATTCCTCCTCATCTCGGTCTTAAATGGCCTACCCCTTATCCTGAGACTGTGCCCCCTAGTTCTAGACACTCCAGCCAGGGGAAACAAGCTCTCAGCATCTACCCTGAATTCTTTCAACACTGGTGAAATTGGCATCGCATTGCTGTTGAATGTGATGTGTGCTAGACAACCGTATCTGGAGGCATATAGGCCCTGATTTTGGTCTCCCGACCTCTTTGTTTTTCAGCAGGAACGACAATAATAAACTTACCGCTGACTTCCCACCCAGGGCTGCCCACTGCTATCTTGGGGTAAAGAAAGATAGAAAGAAAGACTTGCATTTATATAACGCCTATCACAACCTCAGGAAATCCCAGCCAATTAAATACTTTTGAAGTGTAGCCACTGTTGAGTAGGCCTCAACTTAGATAGTCAGTGCTCCTGTTAGAAACAGGTGGGGGTCTCAATATTCAATGCGAATTCGGGTCCTCTGAAGTTGTTAGGACCCAATGCCATTTTGATGCAGTTAAGCGTGGCACTCGCTGAATGCTGAACCCCTTCACCACACAGAGCGAGAAATGGCCAGAACCAGCATCCCTTAAAGGGATTGCTGGAAGCAGTTCTGGGAACAATAAATAATAATTTATTTGGCATTTTTGGGCATAATTGCTCTCCCTGTGCCTCACTGCTTATCCTCCTCCCTTTAAACAATGCACTCTGTCACACCCACACCTTCGATTGGCCAGCCCTCCTTTTTAATCCTTTGACGACAAAGTGTTGCATTTTCCACATGTGCTCCTCATCCACGCCAATCCCTCTCACAACCTTACAGCTCGTTCTCTGCTCCTCATCCACGCCAATCCCTCTCACAACCTTACAGCTCGTTCTCTGCTCCTCATCCACGCCAATCCCTCTCACAACCTTACAGCTCGTTCTCTGCTCCTCATCCACGCCAATCCCTCTCACAACCTTACAGCTCGTTCTCTCCTCCTTGTCTTCCAACTCCCTGAAAGCAAGAGGAATTCCAAAAGAAGCATCCATTTTAGAATCATAGAATGGTTACAGCACAGAAGGAGGCCGTTCGGCCCATCGAGCCCGTGCTGGCTCTCTGCAAGAGCACTTCGGCTAGTCCCACTCCCCCACCCATTCCCCGTCGCCCTGCAAACATTGGGGACTGTTGCAAATCACAGTGAAACTCAATCTACTTTTTGACTAAAATTAGAGAAGAATTCCGGCCCCATTAGGTACTACGTTGTTGCTGAGATTTTCATGATGGATTTACTCTTATCAGCTTATCATCGCTAATTAGCTGTACGACAACCCTGTGCTCAGACAGTAATTTAATAACTTCACACTCAGCTGTGATTTAAGGAAATATCATGGACTTTTTATTCTTTATTATCTCCCTAGAGACCTCGCACCAAGAGACATTTCTGGCACATCAGATCCATTTGCAAGAGTGGTATTTAACAACAAAACTACAGAAACAGCCGTAAGTCGCTCATCCTTGTATTTTCTGTCCTGTTTATTTCTGGAGATGTGGCTGACGCTGAGCAAGCTATTTTTACATTTACATTGACGGCACTCGGCATTTAAGAGTTGAAAACACAATTGATCTCAATACAAAAGCAAAATACTGCGGATGCTGGAAATCTGAAATAAAAACAGAAAATGCTGGAAATACTCAGCAATTGTGGAGAGAGAAACAGAATTAACGTTTCAGGTCGATGACCCTTCGTCAGAACTATTAGCAGAATTTATCCCATCTATAAGGGGAACTGATGAGCAAAAATGAGTGTGTGGGAATAATACCATGTTCAACACTGGAATATTGAGTAGTACATTAATACCACAAATATGCTACAAAGTATTTTTGAAAACAAGCGTGCAGGCTCCATTTTTGGCTCAGTGGGTATAGCCTGCCACTCAAACCATAAATGTCCCAATTTTACCTGTAGGTGTGTCCTAAATTAGCAGCTGGAGTGCAGCAATCGGCCTCTGTGTCCTGGGTTAGGAAGGGGTATGTCAGTGAGGATTCTTACACCTTATTGTTAATCAGTGACCCTACTGCAAGTGTGTGAGCGTGTGTGTGTGTGCATCTGTATGTTTGTGTTTGTAGTCATCACGTAGGACCAGGATGGGACTTGGCTGCGTTGGCCCCCCCATGATAGCTTGTCAACGTCTGGTATGTCATGTCAGTGAATAGTGGACACTTGAATGAGGTCCAGCAAGGTGACCAGTGCCTGTGAAACTACAGCCCAGCAAATAGCCAAAGACTTCTGGGAGGAAAACTGGTGAGGGAAAAATATAAAAGAAATACTACTTTAGTTAGTATGTTACTAAGTCACTACTTTAAATTTAATGGGGGATAGTCTGAGCACAGTACGTTCTTCAATACACCTTGTGACTTTACAGGAGCTGACTTCTATTCCTTTCCAATGGAGTTTGCTACCGCTAAAATTCTCTAAATAGGATCTGAAGGAAAATATTACAGAAAAATATTGTCCTAAAAATGCAAGGAGGCTTTGCTTCTCACTTGACTTTTACCCAAGGTGACAAATAGCTAATGTAGGGATGACTCCCCAATAGTACTGAGCCTATGACGCTAAAATGTATATTTTTAGGACCTCAAATGAGTCATGAAGTGAGAATGTTTGCTAATTCTGTAACATTATTAATGCTTAATGTTCTGGGAGTTGTCAGATCAGTAGCTGTGGGAGTGAGAAGCAGTAGGAAATTAGTCAAAGTCCCTGTGACCAAATAAATTATGGAAATAATGGTGTGCAGATTAACATTAAGGCATCCCACACTGGATGCCTGCTCTTGTGTTATAAATCAATAGATTTGATCCATTTATACCCATTTGTTTCAGAATATTCCTCTGGATGAATCCACTGAAAAAGAACTTTGCTTGCATTTGAATGTTAGATAAATGTGGAGAATTACATTTCACAAAGCGAATGAAAAGTAAATTACTAATGAGCTTAGTTTATCTGGCCTCATTTTGCATTATACTTCAATTTTAAATGTATTATAACTTGCTGACTAATATACAAAAGGAAATATGCTCAAGATTTTATTGCCTGTTTTGCTGTGATGCCATTATGGTGGAATAGCCTGCCAAAATGTAATGGGCCGGATCTTGCTAGAAAAATAATGGTGTGTTAACGACACACACCGTTATTAATGTGCAAATCGACCAGCAAGTTCAGGGGATTTAATGATACACCATGTGTTGCGAATCTGCAGAACCTGCTGGTCGATTTACGTCGCTCCGCTATTTGCTTGGCACAAACAGCATCTCATCCTTAGCCGCCCCGTTATTTCTAAGAACTTGCTGGATTTGCACATTAATTCCCCATTAAACTCGCCACAGAAAGTTAAGTCGGGTCATTAACAGCATAAGTACCTTTTCAACCACGTGATAATTGTTAATGCAATGCCAATCAACCTCTCTGGCCCAGAAATTGAACAATTTAAACTGTAGAATCTCATTCGCAAATTGGTAAAAGATGTTTGCAATCAAATTACTGGAAACCTGGAATTCTGATAGATGCATTCTGTGAGCAGCTGAAATATCTCAAGGCTACGACCAATTTTAACTGTGCAATGATGGTCAATCAGTGAGAACACTGATTGAAACATGGATTAATCAACTAGTTAATATAATAGTGGTTCAACAACACATAATTCCAATCATTTCTGAGCCAGCTTCGTCCTCAGTGTTCCTTCATTTCCTATGAAAGTCTTGCATTGTGAGCATGTTACTCGGATTGTCTACACCAATTGATCCAAATCACATTATAATTTAACTTCCGTAATAAATTTTGCCAAGATGTTTGGCATTATCATAATATTTCCTGCAAACTATGGCTTGCACATATAACAAATGAATATTCTGTCAGAAGTAAAAGATTTAATTTCTAAATATAATTGCAAGAAATGAGACACATTGAGAATTTAACGTTCATAACTCAGACCTGTCCTATATAGTGATTAAACCAGTTCTGAAATGCACTACTTCCTTCATTCCGAGTTTGACATGGGAGGCAGCAGTCTGGTTGTGTTTGACATGCACACAAAAGCTGCTTTGACTTACCACATTTGACTCCCGTTTTAGTACCACAACATAATTTGACTTTGCTTATTGAACTATTAACGTGACCTGTATTTACTGTAAATTGATTTGATTCCACAAATTCCTTCTCCCTGCTTTCCGTTGAAGTCAAAGCATAAACTGAACCTCACCAGGATCGTGTGTTCAGCTTTGAAGACCTGTGTTTGGCAACAATTATAGCATGATCAAACAATACATCGGAGTTTAGAAACTATTCTCGTATCACAACTAAACAGCTACTTAAATATTACTTTAATCAACTGTTTAATACCACATTATTAAAGAGTGTACTCTTTAAAATCTTAGGCTTTGAAATTGCACTGCGGGATGATGGGTATGAAAATACATTTGTCTGAAATTTCTCTGTTTTAGTGAAGGATTTAACCCCTTTATTTTACGGCCAAACTTTGAAAAATGCATCCCAATTCATCATTACTGTTTAGTAATTAAACATTAACTAATATGTAAATGTACATTTTAAAAGGAAGGATATAAAAAAAGGCAAAATGATGAGAGAACAGATGAAAGGAACTGACAAGAGACAACCTAGCTGTCAATTATTTACCTGAAAGAGTTTAAATGTGATCCACTCAGACTGACCTCCATATGGACTGGCATTAGTCCAGTTCAATAACTTTTCATGAAATCTGAGGGACTCATTACTGGGCTGCCTCTATCTGACTGTCTGTGTGTCATTGTATCTATAGTACAGTGATCTCCAGATACATTATAATCCAATTGTAACATGCTCCCTAATTATTAATTGACTGCGATCACCAGGGCTGGTTTAACACACGAGCCAATGGACTCTGTTCTAGCCAAATGTGGGGCCTCTGGTAAAACTCACCATGATGCATAAAAACTGTAGAATCGGTTTCATTTAAGCATAGTGTATTATGATATGATTTGCTTTATTATTAATGTAGTGTGTAAATAGTCTATGTGCCTATTTCATCATGCATTTTACCCACTTGTTTGTGCTTTACTAGTTCGTGGATGGGGATAGGGCGGGAAAGTGGAGTTGATGTAGAAGTTCAGCCATGATATTGAATGGCGGAGCTGGCTCGAGGGGCCATATGGCCTACTCATAGAATCATAGACTCATAGAATAGTAGAGCACAGAAGGAGGCCATTCGGCCCATCGAGTCTGCGCCGGCTCTTTCGAAGAGCAATCCAGTTAGTCCCACTCCCCCGCTCTTTCCCCATATCCCTGCAGTTATTTCTCCTTCAAGTATTTATCCAATTCCCTTTTGAAAGCTGCTATTGACTCTGTATCCACCACCCTATCAGGCAGTGCATTCCAAATCCTAACCACTCGTTACGTAAAAAAAGTTTTCCTCAAGTCGCCTCTGGTTCTTTTGCCAATCAGCTTAAATCTGTGCCCTCTGGTTATCGACCCTTCAGCCATTGGAAAGAGTTTCTCTTTATTTACTCTAACTAAACCCTTCATGATTTTAAACACCTCCATCAAATCTCCTCTTAGCCTTCTCTGCTCTAAGGAGAACAACACCAGCTTCTCCAGTCTATCCACATAACTGCGTTCCCTCATCCCTGGAACCATTCTAGTAAATCTCTTCTGCACCCTCTCCAAAGCCATCACGTCCTTCCTAAAGTGTGGTGCCCAGAATTGACCACAATACTCCAGCTGGGGCTGAACTAGTGTTTTATATCAGTTTAGCATAACTTCCTGGCTTTTGTACTCTATGGGCAGGATTTTCATTGGGCCGTGGAGGCGGGATTGGAGGTGTGTGGGGGGTTAAAATCGTGAAATCGGGGGGCACGAACCCATCCCGCCCCCAACCCGCCTCCATGCCAGTTTCAAAGCTGGGCGGGCTCAACAAGGTCAATCAAGTGAAAATCGCGTGGGTTGGCCACAACTCGATGGAGGCGGGACAACAACCCCAAAAGTTGTAGTCCCGCCTCCTACACGCCTCCAGTATCAAAATCCAGCTCTATGCCTCTATTTATAAAACCCAGGATCCCATATGCTTTATTAACTGCTTTGTTAACCTGTCCTGCCACCTTCAGAGATTTGTGCATAAGCACCCCTGGTCTCTCTCGTCTTGTACCCCCTTTAAAATTGTACCATTTAGCTTGTATTGTCTCTCCTCATTCTTCCTACCAAAATGTATTACCTCACACTTCTCTGTGTTGAATTTGATCTGCCATGTGTCCACCCATTCCACCAGCCTGTATATGTCCTCTTGAAGCTTATTACTATCTTCCTCACTCTTTACCACACTTCGAAGTTTTGTGTCATCTGCAAATTTTGAAACACTCCTGCTCCTATTTCTTGTGTTCTTATGTTAATGGATGGGGGAGGGGGTTTGTGTGGGGGATGCCGAGGGTCCTCCAATATTCTTGGTGTCCAGGGCCCCAAGAATTCTTAGTCCAGCTCTGGTTTGGCCGAGTTTACTTGGCTGCCACTCTTTTTATGTGAAGCCTTTGTGACGTTAACCACTGGCAGCACCCGTTTCTGACGTGGACACACTTTCCAATCTACAATGTGAAGAACTCATTCTTGAGAATCTGGGCTAATGACTGATTGCAAAAAACAGACTTTAAAACTCACTTATAGCCAGTTAGAACCTTTTTTGAAAAAATTGCTCCTAATAATGGATGTTTTAGCCCAGCATCAGAAGAATGGAGGCAAGTTAAACATTTTAAAATTTTATAGTAGGTTTAAAAAAACCTTTGAATCAATCGAAAAGAGTATAAATAAAATAACAATGACAAGAGACTAGGATGGGAAAAAAGGATGACAGGTTAGCTATCCTTGTAGAGACAGGGCTGGGAAATAGCAGGAACAGCACAGGGTTTCATGGGCATAAGGCTTCTTTGACAGCACCTCCCAAACCCGTGACCTCTACCACTTAGAAGGACAAAGGCAGCAAGCGCATGGGAACATCACCACCTCCAAGTTCCCCTCCAAGTCACACACCATCCTGACTTGGAAATATATCGCCGTTCCTTGATCGTTGCTGGGTCAAAATCCTGGAACTTCCTCCCTAACAGCACTATGACAGTACCTTCACCACACGGACTGCAGCCGTTCAAGAAGGCGGCTCACCACCACCTTCTCAAAGGCAATTAGGGATGGGCAATAAATGCTGGCCTTGCCAGCGACGCCCACATCCCAGGAACCAAAAAAAAGAAAGGAAGTATGATACAGTAAAATAAAGGGAAAAGTGTGAGTGATTTAGAATAAGTGAGCCTGAAGAAAAGAGCGACAGAGAGAAAAAAATCAATAAAGAGCATTTTTACATTTAAGAACTGTTCATTTCGGAGGTTCAGGGATGATGTAGTTTATTGGTTAGTGAGATCTTTGTTTTAGTTTCTACTTGTGCTTTTTAAAGAACGAATTACTCCTGCACATGATTAAGCCTGTTATTATTTAACTTCTGCATAAAATGTTTGATATCTGGTTGTTAAATTTGCTCCAGAAAAATGACATATTTTGAATTCATCTTTGATTTATACTTTTAAGACTTGATAACTCTTTCAAAATTCTAGACTATAAAGAAGACTCGTTTTCCTCACTGGAATGAAGTGTTTGAGTTTGAACTGGAAGATGGCTTGCCAACAGAAGGAATGACATTCACTGTGGAAGTCTGGGACTGGGATATGGTGGGAAAGAATGATTTTCTGGGAAAGGTGAGTTCCCACTGTTTGACCTGGCAGTTACTTCTTCTTCTTCTCTTCTTAGGCAGTCCCTCGGAACCGAGGATGACTTGCTTCCACATTAAAAATGAGTTCTCAGGTGACTGATGAGTCCAATGCGGGACCTACAGTCTCTGTCACAGGTGGGGCAGACGGTGGTTGAAGGGGCGGGTGGGTGGGGTGCTTGAGTTGACGTGCGCTCCTTGCGCTGCCTGCGCTTCGCTTCCGCTTGCTCCCGGCGAAGAGACTCAAGGTGTCCGGCGCCTTCCCAGATGCTTCTCCTCCACTTTGTGCGGTCTTCGGCCAGGGATTCCCAGGTGTTGGTGGGGATGTTACACTTTTTCAAGGAGGCTTTGAGGGTGTCCTTGAAGCATTTCCTCTGCTCACCTGGGGCTCTCTTGCCGTGCCGGAGCTCCGAGTAGAGCGCTTGTTTTGGGAGTCTCGTATCGGGCATGCGGACAATGTGACCCGTCCATCGGAGCTGATCGAGCATGGTCAAAGCTTCAATGCTGGGGATGTTGGCCTGAGCAAGAACACTGACATTGGTGCGCCTATCCTGCCAATGGATTTGCAGGATCTTGCGGAGGCAGCGTTGGTGGTACCTCCCCAGTGCTTTGAGGTGCCTGCTGTACATGGTCCATGGTCCATGTACCTGGCAGTTACATCCAACTGTTCACATATCGATGTCAGCAGAGAACGTAATGAGGGAAGTGTAGTGGATGACCTGTGGCCACCAATGTAATCTTGTATTTATAAAACAAACGACCCAGCTGTATAGTATGCGATTAACTTAAGGCCACAAGTGTGTTGAGGTTAGCCAGGTCCGCAAGTTTTATAACATTCCGTCACATCAGTCGCTACGGGTTGCCTTCGCACAGTGAAAGTATTGCGAAATATCAACAGTAGCGTTGTATAAAGGATGTGTGTGTTTCTATTTACTTAAGTATTAGTACGGATATTTGCTTCTGTAGAGGGGGAGCACACCTAGTGCAGTCCAACAATATGTTGCAATGTGTGCCATTGCCGCAATATGTTACAGAGATTGATCGTGCCTCTCCCAAAGTTGTGGTAACGCACAGTCACTGTTTAGAGGATCAGTTTCAGCATATAGTCCACCTCTCCCGAGTTAGGTGATATACAGTAAATCGGTAGATAAGTAAGAATGTTTTAACCTCTTTTCATCTGCAGGTAAAATAATGGCCCAGAAATTCGGGTCGGGGGCTTCCCACGGGTGCAAGCCCCCGACCTGCACTTACCGAGCGCGCCGGCCGTTGAGCTGTGGGCCCGCGTGGGATTCCGATCCTGGGCCTCCTCCAACTGCCGGCGCGCAGCGCTTGCGTATCCCAGGGGCGCAGTTAGTTTGATGCGTCCCCTGGGCCATGGAGAGCCAATGTTAGCAGGGAATGCTTCATTCATAAGTTTGACAGGAAGAGCTGTCAAACCTATAAATACTATAAGCCCCAAAACATCACTAAAACTTCAAATAATTTTTTTTTTAAATCACATTTTTAAAATAACTATAAATTACATGAAATAACTATTTTAAACAATAATTTAAATTTTTGAAAAAATTAATTACATTTTCTAATGGGGCTAAAAATAAACTTACCTTTCTTTAAAGTATTAAAAAATAATAAACCTGTGGAAAAAATGTTTTAATTTTAATTAATTCGCCACTTACCTTGTTAAAAGCAGGCCTTGCGCCTGCTTTTTAAAAGTGTAACTGCTGGAGACTTACATTTTTTTTCCAGGTTTTTCTGGGAGGGTAAGTTCGATGCGCACACGCTGCCTCTCCAGTGCACGCGTTCCACCTGTCAACCCCTTCTTTCAGGGGAACAGTGCATGCATGAAACCGGCACTTTCGTTGGGCCTACGCGTGAGTACCCAATGTGCACTCACGCGTTGGGACCTGAATTTCTGGGCCAATAATAGAAAATGTCTATTATTTAAAAGATCCCTGGCAAGGGATACAGCTGCATACCTCTGTATTCTGTTTTTTTAAATACCATGATTATTGCGGATGTAAATCTATCAGAAAAAAAACATTTGGCTGAAAGCCGATCATTGCGATTATGACTATAACGTTGCTGATGTGTTCGTTTATGCTTTTCCAGCGAATTTTTAAATTACGTAATAACTTCATTCTGGAACGAGAAGTAGAATCATGCCTCCTATCTAAGCAGTGTTCTGGGTATTACTGGAGCTTTACTCCCTGTTCAATCCTTTGAGCATTTAGTAACAGTGAGACAGTTGCATTACCATGTTGCAGGACACTGCTTAATCCTGGGAGAATAATCATTCTTATTACACTTTTCTCTCCCCAAAGATATCAGGGAAGTGAGCACCCTTCAAAAAGCATTGATTTTACACCATGAGGGATTAACATTAATTTTTTGGGGGTAAACTTGATATGCAGGTTAGGTTGCACATTCCTTGTTCCAGCCATTAGAACCATCTCATTTTGCTATGTTCTCCTAGCTTGTGCAAGTAAGGCACATTGAACAATGCTGCTTACAATGGTCAGAGTTGTGCTGGCCACATAGTAGGATAGGATTTCCCCTGAAACTCTTGCTGGTGAGCGTGCACAGGCTTACGTCGTGCAAATGATGAGTCATATAATATACGTGGTGCTCTGAGGTTTTGGAGGAAACCGGAGCTCTCAGTGTGTGTGTGGCCTATTCGACCCTGCTTGTAAGCACGTAAGAAATAGGAGCAGAAGTAGGCCCTACGACCCATCGAGCCTGCTCCGCCATTCAATAAGATCATGGCTGAACTTCTACATCAACTCCACTTTCCCGCCTGATCTCCATATCTGTTGGTTCCCTTAGTGCCCGAAAATCTATCGATCTCAGTCTTGAATATATTCATCAACTGAGCATTCACAGCCCTCTGGGGTAGAGAATTCCAAAGATTCACAACCCTCTAAGTGAAGAAATTTCTCCTCATCTCAGTCCTAAATGGCCAACCCCTTATCCTGAGACTATGACTCCTAGTTCTAGACTCTCAAGCCAGGGGAACCAACTTCTCAGTATCTACACTGTCAAGCCCTCTAAGAATTTTATACGTTTCCAGAGAGCATAGACCCATTCTACTCAATCTCTCAATCTCTATGCGGTATCCAATTATTGGTATGTATTTGTTGAGCTGGAAGTTCAGACTGGTACCATCAAGTAGATAAGTGGCCAGTTTCAATTAGTGCCATGATGTGGATTGGGTTCTATATCAGCGCCAGTTGTTAAGATGAAGCAAGTGGAATGGCATTTCAGTGCTTAACCAGCTATTTGGATTTAAATTTGGTCAGGATTGTTTCTTTATGTAAAGAGAGCAAGCTTTAGAAATTGGCACAGCCAAGGTGTATGGTAGTGTAGTGATTATATTACTTGACTCTTAACTAAATTCTGAAGTGGTCGAGCAAGCCACTCAGTTGTATCAAAATTAAGAAGATGACCCACCATCTCCTTTTTGGGGCGACTAGGGAGAAACAATAAGGAATAAAAAACCAAACTTCACTCCAGTTTCTCTTGTAGCGTACAGCACAATGAGTGATGATCTGGCAAAAGGTCTGGGTGAATTTCACTGGATTAGATAAATATATATTTCCTCAGGGATTGGGTGGAGCAGTGGTTAGCGAATTATCCTTTCAACTCTGGGAACAGAATTTGAATCCAGCTCCGATCAATGGGATAAAGCTCTGTTGAAGTGTAATAAGTTTGGGCAGTCTCAACTTTCTTCCTAGTGGGTGTGAATCAACAGTACTAAACTGTCAAAAATTTGACACAAATTTTTTCCTCACTCTGAGAGACCAGTGTGGGAAATGGTCTAATTCACTCCACTGCATTCGGATGTGTTGTCTATGTGGTTGGTTATTAAGACATGTTGGGGGGTGGTGGGAATTCTGCTGTAAGTGTAGCTAAATTGCAAATGGTTTATGATTTCATAGAGGAAATCTACCCAATTGTTGGAGCAGGGTTGAAAGAGCTTTATGCTACATCTGAACAGTGCTACACTTATATTCCCTATGTGTCTTAGTGAATGGTAACTGAGGGTTCCAATAAGAGGTAGTTTGGCAAAAAAAGCAGTGAGGGTGGGGATGCCCCAAGATACCAACAAGCAGCCTGGAGGGGAGGAATCTCTAGCTGGGGGGAGGATACCCCAAGGTGGTAGTAGAAGGGGAGAATTCTTGTTTCGGCAATTGGGTAGGTGCGATTTTCCCAGGCTGCCATCTGTCTTAGGGAACTGTGCAAGGCCGAAGAAAATTGTATTGATTAAAAACTAAGCTTGCTGGGGGACGTGTGCTTGTGGATATTTGCACTTGTGCATAGTCCAGTAACAGACTGCGTACCTGGAACTGTTCATTCTGGAGGATTTATTGAAACAGCTGCAAGATAAGAAATACATTATTTTGGATGATAATTAAGTGGCCTTTTATTTAAATGATCAGGTTATTCAGAAGTAAGTTAGAATAATAAATAGGAAAGATAAAGCCCTGGACTGTCAGAGTAACCTTCTCAGCCTTTAGCCAAAAGAATTAACTTCTTGATATATTATCAACAAAAGAGAAAAATTACATGCAGCAGTCGTTCTGTGATTGTGAAAGATCAATGTGGTGTAAGGTCTTTCTTATAAATGAAGTGGTTTTGATAGCTGGCTCTGTGGCATGATTCATGGGGATTTGCAAAAAAAAAACACTTCAGCAACCAATAGATTTCACTGTAAATTGCATGGCTTAAAAATCAGCATCCCAACATGTGTTGCAAATTTCAGACCCTTGAAATCTCCACGTTCTTCAACTAGTAGCGTTTGGTTCCTAATCTCCACAGATAGGTATTCTCTGTCGTCTTGCCTGACAAGGAACCCCTTTGTCCTGCGTCACTGCTCCCTGCCAGTGTCTCATGCAGCAAAGAATAGATTAAAGCCCGCTCCAGATGCACCAGACCATTATCTTAAGTTACAGTCCCACAGTAGCTGCACAGGAGAATAGTCGGCACACCCACATATACCCGCATCCTGTAAAGCTGATCATCTCCGTCTCTGCTGGAGCTCAGTGCTCAGAATTTTCGTGCATCCCCATGTCACTTTCACAGGGCAGGGAGACGTCATTTTCACAAGGTGCTTCCAAATTGTAGGTTTGTCTGTCAGACTGAAAATAGGAAGATACGCAATTAGTCAAAATTTTTATAAGTTACAGGAAAAGCAAATCTATGATTCACCTGCTGAAAATATGTTTCATAACTCATATTTATTGTCTTCTATTATAATGTCTTCCTACAGCAGACAGATGATTGCTTTCAGTAAACCTGTGTACACTGCTAGACACTGCTCACTTCTGTGGTAGGGCCTGCCTGATCAACACCGATTCTGCACCTGTCATTCCAGGGTTTTATTGAGCTTTGGGGCCAATACAATTTCAATGTGTACCATTAATAATAACAACAACAACAACTTGCATTTAGACAGTGCCTTTAACGTAGTAAAACGTCCCAAGGCACCTCACAGGAGTGTTATCAAACAAAATTTGACACCGAGCCACATAGGGAGATATTGGCCCAGAAATTCGGATCCCCACGCGAGAGTACGCACTGGGTACTCACGCATAAGCCCAACGAAAGTGCAGGTTTCGTGCATGCATTGCGCATGCGCGGGAAACCGGAACTTCTGTTCCCTTGAAAGAAAGGGTTGACAGGTGGAACGTGTGCGCCGGAGAGGCAGCGCGTGCGCATCGAACTTACGTTTTTTTTGCAGGTTTCTCTGGGAGGGTAAGTCTCCAGCAGTTACACTTTTAAAAAGCAGGCGCAAGGCCTGCTTTTAACAAGGTAAGTGGTGAATTAATTAAAATTAAAACATTTTTTCCACAGGTTTATTATTTTTAAATACTTTAAAGAAGGATAAGTTTATTTTTAGCCCTGTTAGAAAATGTAATTAATTTTTTCAAAATTTTAAATTATTGTTTAAAATAGTTATTTCATGTAATTTATAGTTATTTTTAAAATGTGATTTAAAAAAAATGTATTTGAAGTTTTAGTGATGTTTTGGGGCTTATATTATTTATAGGTTTGACAGCTCTTCCTGTCAAATTTATGAATGAAGCATTCCCTGCTACCATTGGCTCTCCATGACCCACGTGATCCCAGGGGACGCTTCGAATTAACTGCGCCCCTGGGATACACAAGCACCGTGCGCCGGCAGTTGGAGGAGGCCCAGGATCGGAATCCCACGCGGGCCCACAGCACAATGGCCGGCGCGCTAGGTAAGTGCAGGCCGGAGGCTTGCACCCGCGGGAAGCCTCCGACCCGAATTTCTGGGCCAATATTAGGACAGGTGACCAAAAGCTTGGTCAAAGAGGTACGTTTTAAGGAGCGTCTTAAAGGAGGAAAGAGAGAAGTAGAGAGGCAGAGAGGTTTAAGGAGGGAATTCCAGAGTTTAAAGCTTAGGCAGCTGAAAGCACGGCCGCTAATAATGGCACGTTGAAAATAAGAGTTACTAAGCCACAATGTGCACCTAAAATAATGATTCCCATTCAGCCATGAGTTGTGTCTTAAGATCAGAAGTATGCAGACAATGTAATGCCCCCTTTACGTTGCAAATTGAAGTTGAAGCAATTCTGTAATACACTAGGTTCCCAGCCTTGTAGAATCCAGCTGCTTTAGATTGCAAGGCAGAATCTACACCACTGGGGGCAACAGATAGACAACAGATGCATTTCCCACTTGAGCAGTTCCCTGAAAATCCTGATTCGGTACAGTGCTATAGCCGGAAAAATTAGTGCTGGCGACTTGTAGTTGTTGCCAAAGCCACCTGAAGGAATGGTTTCCACACGTGACTCCGGTGGCAGCAGCATCAGCTCATTTGTAATTCTAAATTTGTAGACCTAAAGCAGCTCCAGTCTTAAACTGAATCTTGGGCTTCTCTATCCAGGTATAGCTGGAGTATAAGATACAAGCTGGAACAGGAGACATTGGCAGAGAGGAACAAAGTTTAAATTCAAAAACCCGTAGCGATAACGAATGGGCGAATGCTGGATGACAGCAATTATCCAGAATAAGGCAGGGTTTCAACTTGAGCAACAAAAACATGTTCTACGATGTTCTGAAATGTGCCACAATCTTGTAACTCATATTGATCATTTCTTCTCTATGCCATGCATTATGAAATGTCTGTACTGGAATAGGGAGCAGGAAACGAATCAAAGCCTGAGACAAAAGCAGTGCATTTTAATTAGTTCAAAGTGACCTATTCAAGAAATCAGTTTCTGCATTCCCACACAATGGCCTAGAAATTCAGTCGCGTTTGCGCCCACTTATTGGCTATAAAGTGGTTTGCGCCGGAAGTTTTTTAGCGCCCGAAATTCAGTTGGTCCCTAACATCGGCGTTAGCCGGTAGCGCTGCGCCGGCACCGATGACGTCATCGGTGTGCGCAGCGCCCCGGTTCCAATGGTAATCCGTCCCGATGGCCAAATTCAGTTGCGGCCGCCTCGCACGTCGCGGACGCAAACACCGTTTGCAAAACGGTGCCTTGCAGCTCGGAGAGGCCGGCGCATAAAGGTGGAGGGGCGGGGGAATCCAGCGGCGATCTCACGGCTGCAGGCAGCTCCTCCTTAAGAGAAGGAGGAGGCCTGCAGTACCCCAGCCTGCCGCACCGCATCGGGTGCCGCAGCGGCAGCTAGACGCCTGAAACTGACATTCTTCGCCCCAAACGAGGCGGCCAAACCCTGCAATAGCGCCCGCCTCCGTCTTGGGGCGGCGCAACTGAATTTCAGGCGGGCGCTACGGGAATCCGGGCGAGCGCAAAATTTCGGGCACTAAAGACCTGGCGCGGCGATACCGAATTTCTAGGCCAATAACCTTTAGTAGATCATTCAGCATGCGGGTCTTTTAAGGAGGTGTAGTGCCAGTTCTTAAAATGTAAATGAAGCTGTTACAAAGCAGTGCCCTACTGCAGAAACGTACCAGCCAAACACATTAATAATTAAAATGTTATTTTTGGAAAATTTTTACACCGCATATTTTCTCATGCTTGATAGCTCTAGCACAAATAAAATTCAACATTTGATTCACTGATATCACAACAGCCGATAAATAATGCAGAATAAAATTAGTCTTATTAAAGTAAATTTGCCTTGTTAGTTTTTACACCTCACTGGATTGGTGTCTGAATCCACAGGATATTGTTAGAATAATTCAGACTCCAGTAGCCCACATTTGTGTCTGTTCAAAATGCATGCCAAACTGTTTATTTTCCCAGCAGATGCTGGGAAGCAAATACTTATTTTGAATGTAAGGCGCTTTTCAGGCTGCAATATGGGGCCTAGCCCTAATTACATACTATTGAAGCCTTAATAAACTGAGCACACACGTAGCAGTCATGTACAAAAAATAATCAAAATGGCTACTGAAATGTTAGCCTTTATAACTAGAAGACTAGAATATAATGAGGAGGAAGCTTTGCTACAGCTATACAAAGCCCTGGTTAGACCACGTCTGGAGCACTGTGTACAGTTCTGGGAACCGCACCTTAGAAAGGATATATTGGCCTTGGAAGGAGTGCAGTGCAGATTCATCAGAATGTTACCAGGGCTCCAAGGGTTAAATTATGAGGAGAGATTACATAAACTAGGCTTGTATTCCCTGGAATATAGAAGGTTAAGGGGTGATTTTATTGAGGTTTTTAGGATTTTGAAAGAGTAGATAGATAGAGAGAAGCTTTTTCTGCTGGTGGAGGAGTCTAGGACAAAGGGACATAACCTTAAAATCAGAGCCAGGCCATTCAGGAGAGAAGTTAGGAAACACTTCTTCACCCAAAGGGTGGTAGAAGTATGGAACTCTCTCCCACAAGAGCGTTAGATTTTTGCTCGCCAAAGGTATTAATGGATATGGAGCCACAGCAGGTGGATGGAGTTAGGATACAGATCAGCCCTGATCTCATTGAATGGCGGAACCAGCTCGAGGGGCTGAATGGCCTACTCCTGTTTGTAAAGTCTGTGTGTTATATGGCGAATT